>NC_077229.1:140866871-141166871 GCF_027887165.1 Monodelphis domestica | reverse complement strand
TTAGAAAAATTAGAATTAATAGACATATGGAGAAAAATAAATAGGGACAAAAAAGAATACACCTTCTTTTCAGCACCACATGGCACATTCACAAAAATAGATCATACACTAGGTCATAGAAACATGGCACTTAAATGCAGAAAAGCAGAAATATTAACTGCAGCCTTTTCAGATCACAAGGCAATTAAAATATTGA
Organism: Monodelphis domestica; assembly: GCF_027887165.1. Classification (NCBI taxonomy): domain Eukaryota; kingdom Metazoa; phylum Chordata; class Mammalia; order Didelphimorphia; family Didelphidae; genus Monodelphis; species Monodelphis domestica. The sequence goes on along the minus strand of NC_077229.1, from coordinate 141,166,675 downwards.
TCGGCAAGGGTACATGGAGACCCAAATCAAAAATTAATTGGAAATTAAATAACATGATACTCCAAAACCATTTAGTTAGAGAAGAAATCATAGAAACAATTAACAATTTCGTTGAAGAAAATGACAACGGCGAAACATCCTTTCAAACCTTATGGGATGCAGCCAAGGCAGTACTTAGAGGAAAATTCATATCCCTGAGTGCATATATTAACAAATTAGGGAGGACAGAGACCAAGGAATTGGAAATGCAAATCAAAAAACTTGAGAATGAACAAATTAAAAACCCCCAGAAGAAAACCATACTAGAGATCCTAAAAATTAAGGGAGAAATTAATAAAATAGAAAGTGACAGAACTATTGAGCTAATAAACAAGACTAGAAGCTGGTACTTTGAAAAAACAGACAAAATAGACAAAGTACTGGTTAATTTAATTAAAAAAAGGAAAGAAGAAAGGCAAATTAATAGCATCAAGGATGAAAAGGGGGATCTCACCTCAAATGAAGAGGAAATTAAGGCAATCATTAAAAACTACTTTGCCCAACTATATGGCAATAAATTTACCAATCTAGGTGATATGGATGAATATTTACAAAAATATAAATTGCCTAGACTAACAGAAGAAGAAATAGTTTTCTTAAATAATCCCATATCAGAAATTGAAATCCATCAAGCCATCAAAGAACTGCCTAAGAAAAAATCCCCAGGGCCTGATGGATTCACCAGTGAATTCTATCAAACATTCAGAGAACAGTTAACCCCAATATTACACAAACTATTCGACATAATAAGCAAAGAGGGAGTCCTACCAAACTCCTTTTATGACACAAGCATGGTACTAATTCCAAAGCCAGGCAGGCCAAAAACAGAGAAAGAAAACTATAGGCCAATCTCCCTAATGAATATAGATGCAAAAATCTTAAATAGGATACTAGCAAAAAGACTCCAGCAAGTGATTAGAAGGGTCATCCACCATGATCAAGTAGGATTCATACCAGGGATGCAGGGCTGGTTCAACATTAGGAAAACTATCCACATAATTGACCACATCAACAAGCAAACCAACAAGAATCACATGATTATCTCAATAGATGCAGAAAAAGCCTTTGATAAAATACAACACCCATTCCTACTAAAAACACTAGAAAGCATAGGAATAGAAGGGTCATTCCTAAAAATAATAAACAGTATATATCTAAAACCATCAGCTAATATCATCTGCAATGGGGATAAACTAAATCCATTCCCATTAAGATCAGGAGTGAAACAAGGATGCCCATTATCACCTCTATTATTTGACATTGTATTAGAAACACTAGCAGTAGCAATTAGAGAAGAAAAAGAAATTGAAGGCATCAAAATAGGCAAGGAGGAGACCAAATTATCACTCTTTGCAGATGACATGATGGTCTACTTAAAGAATCCTAGAGATTCAACCAAAAAGTTAATTGAAATAATCAACAACTTTAGCAAAGTTGCAGGATACAAAATAAACCCACATAAGTCATCAGCATTTCTATATAATTCCAACACAGCTCAGCAGCAAGAACTAGAAAGAGAAATCCCATTCAAAATTACCCAAGACAAAATAAAATACTTAGGAATCTATCTCCCGAGACAAACACAGGATCTATATGAACACAACTACAAAACACTTTCCACACAACTAAAACTAGACTTGAACAATTGGAAGAACATTAACTGCTCATGGGTAGGACGAGCCAATATAATAAAAATGACCATCCTACCCAAACTCATCTATCTATTTAGTGCCATACCCATGGAACTCCCAAAAATTTTTTTTACTGATTTAGAAAAAAACATAACAAAGTTCATTTGGAAAAACAAAAGATCAAGGATACCCAGGGAATTAATGAAAAAAAATACAAAGGAAGGGGGTCTTGCAGTCCCAGATCTCAGACTATATTATAAAGCAGCGGTCATCAAAACAATTTGGTACTGGCTAAGAGACAGAAAGGAGGATCAGTGGAATAGACTGGGGGCAAGCAACCTCAGCAAGACAGTATATGACAAACCCAAAGATCCCAGCTTTTGGGACAAAAATCCACTATTTCATAAAAACTGTTGGGAAAATTGGAGGACAGTGTGGGAAAGATTAGGCTTAGATCAACACCTCACACCCTACACCAAGATAAATTCAAAATGGATGAATGACTTGAACATAAAGAAAGAAACTATAAGAAAATTAGGCGAACACAGAATAGTATACATGTCAGACCTTTGGGAAGGGAAATACTTCAAAACCAAGCAAGAATTAGAAAGAATTACAAAATGCAAAATAAATAATCTGGATTACATCAAATTAAAAAGTTTTTGTACAAACAAAACCAATGTAACCAAAATCAGAAGGGTAGCAACAAATTGGGAAACAATCTTCATAAAAACCTCTGACAAGGGTTTAATTACTAAAATTTATAAAGAACTAAATCAATTGTACAAAAAATCAAGCCATTCTCCAATTGACAAATGGGCAAGGGACATGAACAGGCAATTCTCAGCCAAAGAAATCAAAACTATTAATAAGCACATGAAAAAGTGCTCTACATCTCTTATAATCAGAGAGATGCAAATCAAAACAACTCTGAGGTATCATCTCACACCTAGCAGATTGGCTAACATGACAGCTATGCAAAGTAATGAATGCTGGAGGGGATGTGGCAAAGTGGGGACATTAATTCATTGCTGGTGGAGTTGTGAATTGATCCAACCATTCTGGAGGGCAATTTGGAACTATGCCCAAAGGGCGATAAAAGACTGTCTGCCCTTTGATCCAGCCATAGCACTGCTGGGCTTGTACCCCAAAGAGATAATGGACAAAAAGACTTGTACAAAAATATTCATAGCTGCGCTCTTTGTGGTGGCCAAAAATTGGAAAATGAGGGGATGCCCCTCAATTGGGGAATGGCTAAACAAATTGTGGTATATGTTGGTGATGGAATATTATTGTGCTAAAAGGAATAATAAAGTGGAGGAATTCCATGTGAACTGGAACAACCTCCAGGAAGTGATGCAGAGCGAAAGGAGCAGAACCAGGAAAACATTATACACAGAGACTGATACATTGTGGTACAATCGAAGGTGATGGACTTCTCCATAAGTATCAATGCAATTTCCCTGAACAATCTGCAGGGAGCTAAAAAAAAAAAATACTACCCACAAGCAGAGGATAAACTGTGGGAGTAAAAACACCGCTGAAAAGCAACTGCTCGACCACAGGGTTGGAGGAGATAAGACTGAGGAGAGACTCTAAATGAACACTATAATGCAAACTCCAACAACAGGGAAATGGGTTCGAGTCAAGAACACATGTGATAACCAGTGGAATCATGCGTCGGCTATGGGAGAGGGAAAGGCGGGGGGGGGGGGGAGGGGAGGAAAAGAAAACGATCTTTGTTTCCAGTGAATAATGTATGAAAACGACCAAATAAAATAATATTAAAATTAAAAAAAAAAAAAAAGATTTTACTGTTATAAAAAAATCAAAGATTTTGATTCTATTTGAGAAAAGATCTTCAAGAAAGAAGCTTGAAACTTTTATATCCAGAGAATGAACTGTTGCAGAAAGATGCTGAAAACTTACACTTCATCAAGAAGATCAAGAATGAACTTTGGATATGATTGATTGGACTGAACTTTTGATTGAACATTTATTGTAACTGTACACATTTATGCCAAAAGGGACTGCCCCTAATTTGGCTTTCTGTCAATGTGCCTAGCAAAACATTGGTTTTGCTTTCTTTTCTTTTCTATTTCCTCTCTCACTATTCTAATTTCTCTTAGAAAATTGAATATTGTGTATATCTATAGTTAGAAGTGCATTTAGAACTACAAATTGATTATGTTAAATGATCAATGGGGAGACTAGTCTCCCCATGATCATCAGGGGGTATTGTAAACCCTAAAATTTCTTAGACTTATAAATGTTGGACATTTCACCATTGGGAAATTTCATACTTGGAAAATTTCATACTGATAGTGGGAACTCTATTGGAATGTGAATCTCATTGACAAGGGAGGTTCTTCCTCCTCCCTTCTTAAGATTACTTTAGGACAGAAACCTTTTGCTGACAATGGAAAGGGCTGCAGCATAGATCAAAATTTAATTATTCCAATCTCCACCCTACTCAGGGTAACAGGATTTAGGAAGGGCTGCAGCAAAGGATCAAGATTTAATTATTTGAGAATATGACCTTCAACAGACATGTGCAAAGCCACAGACCTCTGGGCGGTCCTGGGTTAAGGTAGAGCCCCCATTGGCACAGGGAAGACATGGACAGTGATTGGTAGATGTGAGAACTGAGGGGAGGGAACTTGGATGGTTTCCTTAAAGATAGCAGGGTCTGAGGACTAAGGTGGTTGGTTGGAGAGGTTGTGCTCTGAGAAGCTTGCTCTGAAGGAAGCTGGAGGTGGAGGCCCCTGAGACTGTTTCTCCATTTTGGTCACGTGAGTGATAGGGACTGATCTCTTTTCTTTGCCTCAGCTATCTAAGGGCTTGGGCCTTTTGGCCCAGCCTAAACAGAAGGGGTATTTAAGCCCTATTCCCTTCTCTCCCCTTTCTCTCTCCCTCTCTCTCTCTATCTCTAATACCTTTCTTCCTCCTGTTTGTAATTAAACTCCATAAAAGGTTGACTGCTGACTTGAGTTTTCATTTAGGAATTACATAGCTGAATTCCTTGGTGACCTTAAATTAATATATATCAGTCTTTTATATATATATTAGAAATCTTCCAAGTCAGTTCTATCACAGAGGAGGCATATGATACTATAATCTTTTTTTTGTAAATTTGTATTCCCTATATACCTCCAACTAGATGAATCTTCCTCAGTTCAAATTCAGCCTCAGAAATTTAGTGTGTGACTCTAGGCAAGTCACCAAACCCTGTTTTCCTCAGTTGCCTCATCTGTGAAATGAACTGGATAAGGAAATGGCAAATCACCCTAATATTTTTGTCAAGAAGACCCTAAATGGGTCTGATGAGTCAAACAAGATTGATATAACTAACAATATTTTACCAAAATTAAACCATAAAAATGACCCCTAATATTTTACCAGTAAAACAGGTACTTTGTAAATTATAAAAGCCTATAAAATATGCTCTTATTCATATAATTATTGTTGGTTTTTGTGTTCTTATATGTCATGATTTTGAATTTTCCCCTTGACAAAGAAGCATTCCACATCCCTCTTTTGAGTCTCTATTTAATATCCTAGAGACATAAAGACAGACTGGCTGATCATGATATTATTCTCATATTAATTTGGATAGAGGTCACTTATTAATGCTGACATAACTGTCTTTTCTTTGGATGAGTTTTCAATGGTTTCTTGAAGATGGCTGCAGATGAGCACAATGTCAAATCAAACAAAGCCCGTATTGTGAAGTAGGATCCCCAAGCCAATGTGGAATAAACCCTTCCATAGAGAAAAATGGATTTGGAACCTCAAGTGACATATTCAAGCTAGAAACATCAAGATGCCAAGAAACATTGCTTTTTGTCATCCTTTTAGGGAAAGGAAGAAAAATGCTAACTAAACTTCCCCCCAACGCTAGTTATTGAAAGTTCATGAGTCCAAGAGAGAAAGATCGGTGCTTATATATTTTCTGTGACTCATAACACCTGCTTCATATCTCAGTGACTTTGGTAACTTTGTTTAATGAGTTGAGACTTTTTAAAATAAAAAGAGTTGTCAATCAGCCTTGATGGAGAACTTTCTTTGAGTTTCCTATAGATGAAATTGTAGATACACTCTCCCTTATCTTCAACCTCTAAAGATTAGTTGTATTTGGTAATTGTATATAATCATTTCACAAGGAATTACCTTTGAGATCAGGGAATTGCCTAAGAGAACAGGAATTGAAAAAGAAAGAACATTGTCTCATGAAATTAAATGTATTCATTGAATGAATATGATAAGTAGATATATAGAACACTGGATATAGAAATAGGATGATTTGAGATTAAACACTTCCTAAGATACTTACTAGCTATGAGACTTTGGGTAATTCATCTGATATATGTCTATTTCACTTTCCTATCTGTACAATGGTTGTAGCACTTACCTTACAGAATTATTGTGAGATAAAATGTGGTAATATATGTAAAAAACACTTTTTTGGGGGAAAATTTAATTAAATTAATTAATTTGGAATATTTTTCCATGATTACAAGATTCATGTTCTTTCCCTCCCCTCCCCTTAATCCCCTCCACAGACAACCCACAATTCCACTGGGTTTTACATGTGTTATTGATCAAGACCTATTTCCATATTATTAATATTTGCACTAGGGCGATCTTTTAGAGTCTACTTCCCCAGTCATATCCCCATTGACCCATGTGATCAAGCAGTTGTTTTTCTTCTGTGTTTCTATCCCCACAGTTCTTCCTTTGGAGTGTTCTTCCTCTGAATGTGGATAATGTTCTTTCTCATAAGTTGTAAAAATATTTTAAAACAACATTATTTTTATTAGCACTTGGGGTGGTAGTGATGGTGGTGACAGCGACAGCAGTAGCAGCAGCAGCAGTAGTGCTAGTAGTAGTAGTAGTAGTAGTAGTAGTAGTAGTAGTAGTAGTGGAAGTAGTAGTAGTGGTAGTAGTAGTAGTAGTGGTGGTGGTAGTAGTGGTAGTAGTAGTGGTGGTAGTAGTGATAGTAGTAGTAGTAGTGGTAGTAATAGTAGTGGTAGTAGTGGTAGTAGTAGTGGTAGTAGTGGTAATAGTGGTAGTAGTAATGGCAGTAATGACAGTAGTGGTGGTAGTAGTAGTAGTGGTAGTAGTAGTTGTAGTATCATCTACTCTGTTTAGTGCAGAGACAGAGGTCTCGTAAGATTTTACACTAAAGGCAACTAAGGATACTTTTAGCTTGGTCTATGTGACAAAGTATCCCTCATTATGGTAACCTCTTTTTGGGCAGGGTCTGTCTTTTGACTTTCTGTATAGAGTAAAAGATAAGATGCTGCTACTCCAGTAATAGTTTTTCCATCTATTAATCGCTAGCATTGAACACTAAGTTACTCATTGGGGTCAGAGCTATAGACGTAAATTTATTGGACCTGAGTTTATTTCCCAACATAGATAGAAAGATTGTCGCAGGGACTTCATTTGCTTATCACAATAATACTGCTAAATAGACAGCACAGCTATTTCTATCTTGTTTTAAAGATGAGGATAATGAGGTTCTGATAAGTTAGTTGACTTGTCTGAGGTCACCTAGGTAATAAGTGACCAGCAAAATTTGAAAGTTTTTTTAAGTTCAAACCCATCTGTTCCTTTCTGCAAATTATGCTTCCTCTTATGTGAGTATGGGCTACTTAGAGAGTGTATAGAAAACAGACCTCATCTCCTCTAACATCCTCAGTCACTCTGTGAGGAATCTATATCCCAAAGGGCAGAATTACTTGCCCAAGGTCATACTGGTAAAAAAATTTAGCAGTCTAGATCTGGACACAGATTGAATATTTCCATTATTCTACGCTATCAAATTCAATTAGTCAAGCTCATACAGGTGAGCTGGAATTTGAACCCATTTCTTATGACCTTGAATCCATTGCTCTTAATTCTACCATGCTGCCTCGACAGATAATAAGCAATAATCTAAACTCATTTCTTCTGATTCCAAAGAGTGAATGCATGTAGCAGTCAGGCTAGCTATCCATAGGGAGGGCAAAACGATTTAGTAAGAATTTGCACTAAAAACAACTTGGGATACTTCTGCTTAGTCTGCATGACAAAGTATTCTCCATTAGATTGGGAGTTCCTCAAGGGAAGAGATTGTCTTTTTCCTTTGTATTCTCAGCATGATACCCAGCACATAGTAGGTGCTTGATAAATAGTTTTTGAATAACTGAATGGCTTGATAATTCATAAGTGTTCTTGTTTTATATTACAAAAAACAATGAATCTTCCAAAGTTTTCTGCTTTTGAAAATTCTCATTGGGTTTAATCAAAAGCAATGAATACCACGTGTGTAGAACCCTTGACAGAAAGTGGCAATCCTAATAGCAAACTGTACATTTAAAGATGTTTGGTGCTAAAGCTGCTTTTACAAGGATAGTGGTTAACATATATGTTCCACCTCTTTGAGGAGAGAGAGACAAGGTAGTAAGGTAATACAGTGGTTAGAGTCAGACTCAAAGCCATGAAGACCTGACCTAGTTTTCTCTTTGATAGATATTCGCCATGTGACTGAGTAAATCACTTGGCTTCCCAGTGCTCTCAGCAACTCATTATTACAGGTTTATTTTGGAAAAAACAAGGAAAGACCAAATGAAATTATGAAGAGTAAAACTAGCAGAACAAAGAGAACCATATATATATAGCAACACAAATATTGTATGACATGCATGTCCACCCCACAAAGAACTGCTAAATAGAAATAAGCAAAATATAGTTTTATATAAACATATATCTTTTTTGTCAAATGTCTCTGGTAAGGGGGGCAGGAGGGAGTTAACTTGGTATTTTAATAAAACAAACTGATAAATAAACAGAGTTGAATTAAACAAAACTCTAGTTGTAGAGAAAATGATGACCTGAATTGGTAGAAAAATTTTCCTCATTCAGGAATTCCTTATGCCATTGGACACATTGCCTAGTCCCTCTCCCCTGAGTATAAAGGACTTTGAAAATAACTTGACTATGAAACTTTAGTCATTTCTTATTGCCAGGATTTACAAAACAAAACAAAACAAAACCAGTTTATAGTCGTAATTTCAGATATTTAAAATTCACTTTCAAATTAGAAAAAAACACATTTTAATGAAAATGTTCATTGTGTAAATGTCCTTGGCACTTGGGGAGTCCCTGGCAGCAGATCTCATACCCTGCAGTTATGTTTGGTGTTTGAGTACTTGGTCAAATTAGAAGACAAGACCCATGTTATGTAAAAGACCATTGGAAAAACCTTAAAATCAGTCCACTAATGGAGTCCAAAGCTAACCATTTCCAACTTGTTATATGAGATAGAAATACAAGAATTGTCATATACAGTACTTTGGGGCAGCTAGATGGCAAAGTGGAAAGAGTCTTGGGCTTGGAATCAAGAAGACTCATCTTCCTGAGTTCAAATCTAACCTCAGTCATTTACTAACTGTGTGACCCTGGGCAAATCACTTAAACACTCTTACCTCACTTTCCTCATCTGTAAAATGAGCTGAAGAAGTAAGTGGAAAACTGTTTCAGTTTTTTTTGCCAAGAAAACTCCAGATGGAGTCATGAAGAGCTGGGCATAATTGAAACAACACAACAATATATTATAATTACAAGTTTTTCAGATGCTTTAAATATGTCACATGAGCTTCATAATAACCTTGGTATTATATGACACTGGGGACAGCAAGGGAGCTCAGTGAATAGAAAGATAGGCCTGAATACAGGAGGTTTTGGGTTCAAATGTGACCCCTAGATACTCCCTGTGTGACCCTGGGCAAGTCACTTAACACCCTTTGTCTAGCCCTCACCACTCATCTGCCTTAGAACCAATAACTAGTATTGATTCTAGGATGGAAGATAGCAGTTTAAAATATATATTATATGGTATCTTTAGGTTTATAAGGCAATTTGCATATCATATCACAACTGACCCTCACACTAGCCAGATGAAATAGGGTGTATTATTATCATACCTATTTCATAAATGAGGAAAATGAGACTTAGAGAGGTTAAATGATTTGCTTAAGATCATAGTTCTAGTAAGTATCAAAAGCAGGATTCCTATGTATGACCAACATTAACTTCTACTCAATGGATCCTCTATGAAGAAAGCCATTCCTACAAAAGACTTCAAAATGAGAAACTTTGACATCCACTAGAGGAAAGGGCTGGCGAATGTCTCAGTGTCTCTTCCTTGTTACCTGGAGGAGACTCCTCTGTCTAGAAAACTAATTTCAGTTCCATGAGCTATTATTTCTCAGCCTGAGCTAACTTGAGCCTTTTCTCCTACCTCATAACAAGTTTTGAAGTTCACCCCATTATTCTCATCACTATCAAAATCAATTTCTGCTGGTTGGTCCTCTAGGGTTACAAAGGAAGGGAAATGGAGAACAGACTCTGTGAAATGTGAAGGAACATTTGGTTGCTTATGACGATAATTGATTTTTCCCTTTCAATTTTTAAAAGTTTTGTTTTAAATGTACTGATCTGGCAGATTAGGTCATTTCCCAAAGGGAAAAGAGAGAATTTTATGCCAGAAAATCATTTGAGAGATGGTAGCACTTTCAAGACTGAGATGTTTATTCAAGTCAAAGAGTCAAGGATATAGTTAAGCTGAAGGAAATTGAGACAGAACTTCAAATTAACATAATACTTAGAAGAAATTGCCGAAGGCACCCTGGGAATGAATGACTTAAATGTTTTTATTTGACAGGGGTAGACACATTTTTAGGGATGCCAATTCAGGGACAGCCTTTAACTGAACCCTTTCGGTGATAACTGCCTTGATGAAATTTAACCAAAAAACAAAGTAATTGACTCAAAAAGTAAGGTCTAATTATTCCTAAAGCTTCATTCATTACTTTTAAATTTCCTTCAGAGCAGAAAATTGGGAAATATTATATGATCAATTTCTAGATGCCTTCTAGGGAATGATTGAAACTTTCAAAGATGTATCAGTGTTTTCTTTGGATCAATCAGTCAGCTAATCAACCTCAAATATTGATTTGTTGTGAACCCTCACTGCTGAGTACTGAGTTAGAACAACATAGGAATTAAAGAAGCAAAATATACTGTTCTCACTTATAAAGTCCTTGCAATCCAGGTGGAGAGAATAGGTATAAACACAGGAAATAATTAGAGAAAAAGACTCTATTAATTATTATGATAAACTCAGATATGCCTCCATCGTAGCCCTATACAACAAAGGCTCACAAACAGCACAACTACAGAGGCATCTCACTACTCTCCACTGCTGGAAAGATCCTCGCCCGTGTTATACTCAACAGACTCCTATCATCTGTTTCAGAGCAGAACCTGCCTGAATCACAATGTGGCTTCCGACCAGATCGCAGCACCATCGACATGGTCTTCATGGTGAGGCAAATGCAGGAAAAATGCCTTGAGCAGAACCTGAGTCTCTACATTGTCTTCATAGACCTGACAAAGGCGTTCGACAGAGTGAACAGGGACGCATTGTGGGTGATCCTCAGCAAGCTCGGTTGCCCAGCAAAATTCATCAAACTGATCCAGCTCTTTCATGTCGACATGACGGGAAGTCCTATCTGGTGGAGAGACTTCCAATTGCTTCAACATCTCCAATGGCGTGAAACAAGGCTGTATCCCTGCTCCGGTGCTATTCAACCTATACTTCACCCAAGTATTATGACATGTTGTGATGGATCTAGACCTGGGCATCTACATCAAATACCGACTGGATGGCTCACTATTCAACCTTCATCACCTGACTGCAAAAACAAAGACAACAGAGAGACTCATCCTGGAAGTTCTCTTTGCAGATGACTGTGCTCTCATGGCCCACCAAGAAAATCATCTCCAAACCATTGTGGACAGGTTCTCTACCATAACAAAACTGTTTGGCCTGATTATCAGTCTCTGCAAAACAGAGGTGCTGTTCTAACCTACACCAGGGAGGCCAACGAACCAGCCGTGCATTACAATCGATGGCACGCAGCTTTCTAACGTCAACACTTTCAAGTACCTGGGCAGCACCATTGCCAATGACAGGTCCCTAGACCACGAGATTAATGCCAGGATCCAAAAGGCCAGCCAGGCACTCGGGTGGCTGCGCTCCAAAGTCCTCCAACACAGAGGTGTAAGCACTGCGACGAAGCTCAAAGTGTATAATGCAGTGGTCCTTAGCTCGCTCCTGTACGGTTGTGAGACATGGACACTGTACCGGAAGCACATGAAACAGCTGGAGCAATTCCACCAACGCTCCCTCCGGTCAATCATGAGGATCTGATGGCAGGACCGAATCACCAACCAGGAAGTCCTCGACAGAGCCAACTCCACCAGCATCGAAGTCATGATCCTCAAAACCCAGCTACGATGGTCTGGACACGTCATCCGCATGGACCCACAGCTAATACCAAGACAGGTATTCTATGGTGAACTGTCAGCTGGACTCAGGAAACAAGGCCGACCAAAGAAAAGATTCAAGGACCAGCTAAAGTCCAACTTGAAGTGGGCTGGCATTACACCAAAGCAACTAGAACTCGCTGCCTCTGACAGAAGCAGCTGGCGAACCCACATTCACCATGCCGCCACCACCTTTAAAGATGAGCGACGTCGACGTCTTGTCGCTGTGCGTGAACGCCGACACCAGGCCACAACCGCACCTCCCGCAACAACTGGCGTCCCAGGCCCCGTGTGCCACAAACTCTGCGCCTCAGCCTTTGGACTCCAAAGCCACATGAGGGTACACTGTAAATGAAATTGCACAAAGACAATAGTCATTCTCGGTCACCGAGAGACTACCACTAACTAACTATATTAATATAAATAATATTAATTTAAGAGATATCTCTGATGTAGTTGAAAGAATACTAGGATTGGAGGCCAAGAACTTGGATTCAAAGCTTTGACCTGGGTCACTTTGTCCAGCCATTCCCCATTTTTCGTTACTCATTTTCCTTAGCCTCTTGGTAGTGTTGGAAACTGTAAACTACACTTTTATTTTGCTTTCCATTAAACTGTGTCATCCTGATTGCCATCCTGTCCTAATTTACCTTCTGGGTCTTCTTTGATAAATATTCACTAATCTCCCAAACCTTAAGCAAAAATGTCCATCATGGTTCTGTCCTGGCCTGTTTTCTCTTATATGTAAAGAGAGAAACACTCTCATGTTAATCACATCTTTTCCTAAAGACTGAATTATTACCTGAAAACATGACCACCAAATCTTTACAGTTATCTTTTCTCTCCCCAAAGCACTCTAATACTAATTATCTGTTGCGTTTGAGATGCTCAGTTCCATCCTTCAAGTCACCCAGATTTGCAAACAGAGTCATTCTTGACTAATCCATCTCCATTATCTCCTATCCACAATCAACTGAATTGTCCAGTCATCTATTTTTTGGTAGTGTCTTTATACCTTTAACTATTCCCTTTTCTGGGGAGGCAGAGTCAAGATGGCAGCTTAGAAGCAGCAAAAGTTCAGACCTCTGAATACCTTTCCTTACTAATTACAAACTAAATGCTTCTAGGGGACTGAAAATCAAACCTAACAGGACAGAGTCAAGGAACCCTCCTGCTGGACTCAATTCAAAAGGTACGCCTCCCCCCCAAAGCCGGAATTTGAGAACACTCAGGTTTAAGGGGAAGCCAAAAGGAAGGTCCCAGGACCCCTCCCTCCCACCTAGAGTGCTAAGCCTCCAGTGGCAGCGGGAACCTCTAGGCAGGCAAAGGCATTGCTCTGGAGGATGTACCTTATGGGCAGGGCTGCGCAAGGCTCAGAGTGTCGAACACAGGTGGTGGGGAAGGAGCTGGAGAGGGAGCATAGAGCTGGCAGCCTGGTCACAGCAGCAGAGACCCTCCATATTGCTCCTGCCTTCTAGGAGGTTTTGGCCTCAGAGCACATCCAGCCCAACCCAGCTAAACTTAATCTCATCAAAAGTCTTCAGAGATCAGGCATGTTCAAGCTCCAATACCCCTCCCTCACAGACTTCTGGACTTTAATCTAATCAAAAGCCTCCAGAGGACAGGGAAACTGAAACCCCAACACCCCTCTCCCACAGACCACCCCAAGAGATGTCCTGGCAAAGCTCCAAGAAGGGAGACTGTCAGAAAACCGCAAAACCAAAAAAAAAAATGAGAGGAGCAGGAGCACAGACAAATATAGTGAGTAAAGAAGGGATAAATATGAGCAAACAACAGAAAAAGGAAAAAGAAATTTCAATCAACACTTTCTATAGAGGCAATAAACAAAGAGCAAATGGAGCAGGGGAAGAGGGATCATGAAGCAGTAAATCAGAAATCCCAGCGAATTGGATACAGGCTTTGGAAGAACTCAAAATGCAATTCAAAACACAATTAAGAGAGACAGAAGACAATTGGGAAAAGAACTTAAAAACTAGGACAAGTCATCTGGAAACAGAAAATAATGTCTTGAAAGCCAAAATCAACCAGCTTGAAAATGAGGCAAAGGAGATGAAAAAAGGGGCAAAGAAGATTAAAGATGAGGCAAGGGAGACGAGAGGTAAAGTAAAGAGAATGAAAGATGACCTCCAAAGAAAATCAGACCAGAAGGAAAAAAAAAGCCGGGGATGAAATTCATTCTTTAAGAACCAGAATACAACTAAAATTAAGTGACCTCACAAGGCAGCAGGATACTATAAAACAAAACCAAAAGAATGAAACAATTGAGGAAAATATGAAGCACCTTATTCACAAAACAGAGAGACAATTTAATTAATATTAAATTAATATTATTTTTTATTTAATAAAAACCTTCATCTTCTGTCTGAAAATTGATACTAAGTACCAGTTCCAAAGTAGAAGAGTGGTAAGAGCTAGGCAACTGGGGTTAAGTAACTTGCCCAGTGTCACACAGCTGAAAAGGTATTTGAGGCCATGTTTGAACCTAAGATCTTTCCTATCTAGGCCTGATTCTATCTACTGAACCACTTAGCTGCCCCTAATTTTATTATTCTTTTAAAAGAATCAAGTTTTAGTTTTGTTTATAATTTCTATAAGGTTTTTCATTTTCAGTTTTATTTCCCTTCTAGTTTTTATGTCTTATTTTATGCTTTTTATTTTTATTGATTTTTATTGATTGAACTAAAAATAGCAGTGAGATTTAACAGCCCTTTGGCTGTATGAAAAATATTTTTTAAGGATCACACTACTTATCTCCTGGCATGAGGAAGAGGAAAAATATTTTTTAAGGATCACACTACTTATCTCCTGGCATGAGGAAGAGGAAAGAACAGGTTCCCCAAATGGTTTGCTTCACTTAACCCTGGTCTGCTTATCCTGGACATTGGAGTTCCCACTCTGAGGTAGAAACACAAAAGAGTGCGCAAAAGCTTTTGTGAAAGTAATTTCACTCACCATTGTTATGTGACATGTGCTCATGCTTAGGAACAACAAGAAATCCAATAGACTTGGAAGACAAACAACTTCTGTTGTGAGAGAAACCTTCAGTATCACTTGTAAAAGCCCTAATTGAAATAAGGCTGGGCAATGAAGGTCAGCTTACTGATGACAGCACTAGACACATGTTTTTTTTTTTCTGGAGTGGCTACCATGATGACAGGTTCTTTGAAGTTGATGTAGGTACTAATGAAATCTAATTTAGTCAACCAGCTTGTATAGCTCTCTTCAAAAAAGGAATGGCAGACTTATGACAATGTGATTGCCATTTGAAGGAAAGTGTCTCTGTACCCTCATCAATGTGTATGCTTCCACCATGATGAATCCTTTTGAGGTCAAATAGAAAATTTATGAAGACATGGAGAGCCTCATCATCAACTCACTCCTTGACCTCTAGATTCTTCTATTTCTGAAACCACAGAAGACACCTTTCTCTCATTGCTAGTCTTTGATTTGGCCCTGGTACATCATTCACTTGTTTCTATCTCCCTGCTCTCTGACTGTTTGATATGCACTACCATTTCGTAAGAACAATCTCAAAAAAATAAGCATTCATCTTCAGGCAGGGGATTGCCAGGTTCTGTCCATGCTCCCTGTTTATCTCTTCACTGTTAAGCTCTTTCAGATTTCTGCCTTCATTCCAGTTTTCTGGTATATCTTTAGAAAGAATTTTCTTACTGTTCTCTCTGTTGTCATTCTGTTGCCATTGATATTTGCATTTATTCACTGTGTGAATTTTAGATTTACTCCAACCTCCTTAGTCTTAGAATTCTAGCAACCAGGAATGTATACACCCCTACTTAAGTATTAAGTATTGAGGAGTATGGCCTATGACAGATATGTGCTAGGAAGTGAAAAATTAAAAACAAACAAACAAACAAACAACTGACAGATCCTCTGGGCTGTCCTAAACCAAACTTAAGCTATCATTGGTACATGTGAGACACAGGAAATGCTATAAAGAACTGCCTATATATTTTGCATCACTTCTTCTTTCCAGGCTATCTTGCTCTCACTCACAAAGAGACAGAGGGCAAGCATGGGGAGTGCTGGGTTGGCATGCTTGCAGTTCTTGTTGGGTTTTGTCGTTTGTGGCTTGCCAGTGAGGAGACTGGGAGAAGCTCTGTAGCGTGGGTTAGGTAAGGCTTCTTCCCTGATTGACCTTGGTGAGGTGACTGATTCCTCCTTTCCTCCTTTCCTTGACCTCCAACTCCTATCTGGCTTGCCAGAGCAGTCCAATTCCCTTTTCTCTCTCTTCTTCTTAATTTCTTCCCTCTGTTGTAATTAAACCACTATAAAAAATCCCAAACTGATGAGTATTTTATTGGGATTGAATTTTAATCCCTGGCAATCACTAGTATAATATATTTAGTCAACAACTCTAATTTTACCTTAACAACTGCTCCCAGAATTCTGTGGTTTAGACTGTTCAAGGAGCATTAACTTTTTCAGTTCTGATTTTTTCTAAAATGTTTCAAACTCTTCTTTAAATTTAAATTTATTTTTTACATTAAAATACCCAGTTAACTCCCTTCTTTCCTACCTCCCCTTAGAGAAGCAGAATTTGACAAAAATTTATATAAATATAGGTTATATATATATACATATGTATATATATATGTATATATATATATATATATATATATATATATAACCATTTCTTACTTTATATTTATCAGCACTTTCTCTGGAGGTGGATATACACAAATCATTCTTCAAATAATATTTATTTTTCTGTATCCAATGTTATATTTGTTCTGCTCATTTCACTATTTCACTCTACATAACTTTATATGTTTATATATATATATATATATGTATATATATATATACATAAATTTCAATGTTTTTGCAAATTAACTTGCCAGTATTTTCTTATTGCACAGTGGTATTCCATCACAATCACATGCCCCAACTTGTTTAGCCATTCCTCAACTGACTCTTAACTTAATTCTTCTTTTTATCAAATGTCCATCTTTTGACCTGTATGACTACATTCAGATTTACAGTCACTTTGGGCTACATCCTAAGTTCCAGTGTTCTTCAGAATACATTATTTCATTCCCTTTTCATTTTTCTAGTTGGTACATAATAGGTTTGCATTATTTAAATGTCTTTTACTTTGTATTTGACATTGTTTCCTGATGACTTACTGAATGTTTCTAAATTTAAATTGTTAAATTTAACCACCATGTGTCATGGAGTTTATAACCTTAGGACTTTTTCTGGACATTATGTATGAATTCTTTTGATTGGAATTCCATTTCCTATACTTCAAGGTTCTGGTTAGTTTTCAAATATTATTTCCTTCATTGTTTTTTGTCCCTTTGTATTCTTCTGTGAGACCTATGATCTTTAGGTGGTGCCTGTGCATCCTTTCTTCAAGATATAGGTTCATTGCTTGTGTAGTGAGTATATTATTTTTTAACATATTTGTTTTTGCTTCTTTTCTTCCAGGATGCCCTTCATGTATGTGTATTTGCATTCCCAATCTGTTTTTTCTTTTTTGTTTGTTTGTTGAGGTTTGACATTGTAGATTCAAGTTTTCCTGTTCTGCTTATTATTTTCACTGTGTAAGGCATAAATTCTAATGTCATAATCCTCATTTCTCTTTTAAACCTTTCATGTTGTGGTTCCATGTTTTCCTCAAGCCCTTTTTCTTATCAAGTGTTGAATCATTTCCCTTTATTTTGCATTGCTTATTCATAAATGTTTGAAATCAGTTCCTATATCTGGAGTCCATTTTTCCTTCTGTTATTGTTTTTTTTTCCTATTGGTTTATTGATTTATGTTCAAGATCTTTGAGATTTCTTTTTCCTGAAATATTTGGTGCTCTTGGTGACTAACCCTCCTTATTTTTTTTATCATTTCACTTCCTCGCTTCCTCCACTCCAAGTGTGGTTTCCTTGTAGGGGTGGATCTAAAAGTTTCTAAACCTCTTACCACATTGATAATTCATGGTTCACACAGATTAGTTCTCTGCCCCAATTGCTTACTCTTTCACCCCAGCCTATTTCCAAGTGGGCAACTGACTACTGCTCCTCTTAGAGGTTTAAAGATAAACCTCAGGCTTTTGGAAGTACTTCATCTAGTATTTAGTACTAATTAACTTCTCTTTGTTGATTATTTCCAATTGATCCTGTATAAATACTTTGTACACAATTGTTTATGTGTCTTCTCCCTTGAACTGTGAGCTATCTTTGTATCTTCAATGTTTAGCATAGGGCCTGGCACATTGTACATGCCTAATAAATGTTAGTTGACTAATTTGTTATACTAGGTAGGAGACACTATGTAAAGAGAGCTGGACCTTGAATCAGAAACACCTGATTTTAAATCCAATTTCAATCACTTGTAAGTTAGATGTCTTTGGGAAAGTAAATTAATCTCTATCTGATTCGGGTTCTTCTTTTCTATAAAATGGGGATAACAATAGTGCCAATTTATCAGGGTTGTTGTGAACATAAAATGAGATGATATTTTTATTTGGGGGAGGCAGAATTTCATTTAATTAATTAATTTAGAATATTTTCCATGGTTACAAGATTCATGTTCTTTCCCTGCCCTCCCACAACTCCCCTCCCATAGCCAACACTCAATTCCTCTGGGTTTTACATGTGTCCTGGATCAAGACCTATTTCCATATTATTGATATTTGCACTAGGGTGAACATTTAGAGTCTATATCCCCAATCATATCCCCATCAACCTGTGTGATCAAGCAGATGTTTTTTCTTCTGTGTTTCAATTCCCACACTTCTTCCTCTGAATGTAGATAGTGTTCTTTTTCATAGCTGATATAACATTTGTAAAGCAATTTACTAACTTTAAAATGTTATATAAATGTTATTTCTACCATGTGTGGAGGGGATTTTATCCCCTCCCCCTCCTGAGTACCCAAACCAATCAGTCAACTGTTTTACATGCTGAGGTTGTACAAGAGTTACCTCTGTGAACATGCTGTATGTGAATCAGGTGAAGGAGAAAGGTTAATGGAAAATAGGGGACATTTGGTCTAAGGGATTAGAGTAAAGGATGAGATTTAAATCTATGTTAATCTACCCTTTCTGTTAATAAACTTTATGAGAAATAATAAATGGTAGATGTATTAATTTTCACTTATAACATATTGGCAACCACCTTAGTTTAATTCAGATTCTTAATTCTCTTCTGAGAAAAGTTTTGAGTTAGTGCTTAGGTAAGAGTAGGAAAATAGAAGCAGATTCAGCTGCTTGTCTGCTTTGATCACCTTGGCCAGGATACAGAAGCAGAGGTTTTCTTTTTCAAGCATGACACCCCTGCCACCCTGAATCAGATCAGATAAGTGCTGACTTCCCCCAGCAGTAGAATGTGGCAGAATGCTGACTCAGGTTCCCAGCTGTCCCCAGCATGTGAGGGGCTGTGAGCTCAGCCCGTGGGGGATGCCAGTGCAGTGTGAAAGGTGGATTAGAGTAGGGAGGCCCTAACACCCCCCCCCACCATTCCAAACAGGGCCTGAGCCTTTTGCACACCAAATGACACTATGACCTAGCAGGTACTCCTTAACTTTCACTTTCCAAAGTGCCCATACCATTCCCCTAACCCTACCCCTGATCTTTTCTCCCTGCCTCCTCATCCCCTGACCAGCACCTCCCTCTCCATTCACCCACCCTCCCCTACTATTGCACTATAACCCACTCCATTGAAATCCAGAAAATAGGCCAAGCAGCAGTTACCACAGATGATTTGAAGAAAGGTCTATTTCCTTTAAGGGATGTTCTGATTTATAACAGATGGGGAAATTTAGTAAACATTAGACATTATACACCTTTCTCTCCACAGGACATCGAGAGACTCAAAGAAAATTACCTTACTTTGAATCTAAGCCTGTTCTGCTCAGAAATAAGTTTGAAAGCATTTTCTGCAAATATAATCCTGAATGGATTCATGTAGAAGATTTGCTCCTGGCTTTGCTAATGGAAAGGGAAAGAAATAAGATTCTTTCTCTTGTTAATCAGACTCAGGGAGAGGGAACACCTAGTTGGCCAACTGAAGTTCTTAAATGGAACCCAAATTCAGAGCAAGATTATTTACAACTCTGCCAGGCTAGAAATGCATTGCTAAAAGCTATGAGAACTTGTTCTGATAGGCCTGATACATGGACTAAATTTGAAAATCTTAAAAAGGAAGACAATAAAAACCCCTCTAAGTTTATGGATAGGCTTATTGAGTTGGGAGGAAGATAGAATTGGATCTTTGATAGGGAAAGGTATGTTGGACAAATCAGAATACAATTTGTGAAAAACATTTGTAAGATAGTTAAGAATTATTTTATGACTAACTGTCAAAACTACCTTACTGTGGACTTTGAAGAATTTAAGAGAGTGGTAGTTTATTCTGTTGAGGGACATAAAGCAAAGGAGGAGGACACTGATTTAGTGGAAACATTAAGGAAGTAAATAAAGGAATTAACTGATAAATGGGGAGAAAAGGATAAAGAGAATGATACTTCAGTAAAGATATTGAGCAAGGAAACAAAAGAATTAATGAAACAATTGGAAAGGCAAGGCTAGGAGAGGGCATAGATCCCTTACAAGAATCCACAAAACAACTACTAACATTTTATTTTTGTGGAAAGGTGGGTCATGTGATTATGAATTGTAAGAAGAGAAATAGGAAAATAGGATTAGTAGTTTCAGGAATAATGATATTGATAGAAAGGATAGTTATTTGAACAAGGTAAATCAAAACTCATGCCCAAACATCTGTACTCAATGTGGGAACCCCCCTCATTATAGGGGACCCCAGAGGTGTGGACAAAGGAATTTAGATGACTGATGGTATTTGGGAGGGGAAGGAACCTCAAAGAGTCTAGAGGTTATTTTAAGCCTTTTCAGACCTCATTGCCTAATTGATGTTAACTGTTTCAGTTTGTTCCCTTCCCCAGAATGAAGAAGTCTCTGTAACACAATTCTTAATACAAGATGTATATAATTTACTGTTATCTACTTCATAAGTTATCAAGATTGAAATATTCTGTTATCGTCTTTATTTGAACCTCCCCTATAACTGTACTGAAGTTGTTCTTTTTTGCCTTTGTTACATTGTCACACATATGATGAGGGATGGGCTGGTTTCAACCTATATGCAAGTTTTGGAAAATTTAATTAGCTAATAATCTCAAATGATTTTAGTGAGTCTTCAAAAATGATTTTCAGATATTTGGGATCATTTACCTACCTCTGAGTTATTTGTAACAAGAGGTAAGGGTCCATTTGTAGTTGAAATTAAGTGCAATGACATAGTTGTATTTTCTATCTCTGCATTTATTGAATATGTAATGGATAAGACATCTGAAGTGATTTTTACTATTTAGTCCTAGGATCCACGTGAAAATTGGTGGGACATAGTGGAGACAACTATGTTACACTGTTACAGTCTCATACCAAGAGGGAGGGAGGTGCCCAAGTGTCTTAGTTACCTTGTGATGTGCTATAGTTTCATCTAGGAGGTGGGAATGATTTTTTCCTTTGAAGCCTAGTAGCTTCAAAATGGATTTGTTATATTTGTAACTCTTCAGCTTATTCTACCACTTCACCAGAATAATCTAGATTCTTGGTGATATTTTTAGACTTAAGAGGTTTTCAAATCAACAGTAGAGAGGTTTTTCTAGTTTCTCCCCTACTAAATTCTCAAATGATGGTAAAAATAGACTTTGTTAAAAGTATCTTATCCAAGGTTGAAAGATTGGCTGAATCTGTGAAACATGTGATGAATATTCATGACTTCATAGGTTTTTAAAATTTCACACAGCAAATCTTGTGAATCCTAATGATATTGGATTTGTTTGCTATTATCCTAAAATGGGCTCTTATAATATTGGGGATTTTGGTACTTCTTAGAATCTGTATTAGTTGTTGTACTATTGTTTTTAAAAGTCTTTTACCTGGTGCAAAAATCACATACACTCACACTGTGGATCCTGGTCAAGTTAAGAGGGAAATAAATCTCATTTTTGGATGAGCACTTTTTTGTGTTGTACTTCTGATTTAGCTAACACATTGTCACATGGACTGTGAATTATGAAATTATAATTTTTTATTTTTTTCTTTATATTTATAATAGGGTATTTGATTTTTTACTTTGTTTTTTTTTCTTATCCTTGGTAATACTTAAAGTACATTAGATCAGTATTGATGTTTTTGATTTGAAGGATAAAGTTTCCAGGATAAATTTATAGTATCTATTGGCCCTAGTAACTATGCATACCCAAAAGCTTTTAACTATGGAAACCTGCCATTTATTGATAAATGTTATGGGACTTTGTTTAATGATTTTTTATGATTCCAGGAGAAGGGAACAACAGTGCCAAGCAGCACAAAGTCAAAAAGGACCAAACAAGTCCAGGAAGAATTGTTGAAGTTCTATGCCAATATGAAAGATCTTTAACCTAGTGTGAGAATCAAGGTTGCCACGCTTGACATATGTTAAGATGCAGGACACCTTGTACTACACTCCTTGTGCAATATTCTGAGTCAAGTACCTCAGTTTGGCTATCATCCTGGCTCCCCCCCATTTCTGACAGTGAAGGTACAATCTGACTAGGGAATGATTTTTCCCATTTGCTTCTAAAACTTAGTCTCTTCTCTCTTATAGTTTGGCAATTTTCTTTAGTCCTGACTGCAAATGGGAAATGTATTGCTGCTATTGTCCAATAGGCTTGTGGGACATAAGTCACTTTAATTGGGCCTTGCAACTGATTCAAGAACCTGTTACAGGTTTATTTTTTACTACAACTTTTATATATGTAAGATATTTATTTTTTATCATTTCTGTACTAATTATATTCATACAGAATTTAATTTTTACTCTTTTATTTGGGATTTTTGGGTGGTTTGTTTTTATTTTTTCTTTTGAAAATTGTTTCATATACCTAATAACTCAGCCATGTATCCTGGGGTGATTCTAGTGTTTGTCAATACCCTCCTCAGGGGGACTGTGTAATTATTTTAAAAAAAGATTTAAAATTTTTGTAGAAATTTCAGGAAAAGAAACTTACCAACATCTCAAATCAAGAAAGCAGATCATTTTGGAGAAGGTGCTGAAAAGATGCCTGCAGGAGCCACACACTGCATCAACATATCCAGAATGAACTTTAGGACATAATGAACGAAACTGAAGGTGGTTCAACATACTTATTCTGAATATAAACTCTTATGCCAAAGGAGACTGCCATCTAATTGTCATTTTGTCCATTTGTCTATCAATGTTTTTATATTTTTCTTCTCATATTTCCCTCTTATCTCTAACTATATAACTTCCTCTTAGAAAATGCAATATTCTATGTACTTTTAGCTAGAAGGTATTTAGAGGTTTAAAAATAGTTATGTTTATATCATCCATTGGGAAGACTGGCCTCCCAAAGGATCACAGGGGGTATTATGCCAAGGGGATCTTATCCCCTCTCCCTCCTGAGTATCTGAACCAGTCAGTCAACTTTTTTTACATGTTAAGGTTGCACAAGAGTTACATCTGTGAACATCCATGAACATGCTATATGTGAATAAAAAAGAGGGAGCAGGAAGTCCTGGAATCAATTGGTGGGGAAGGCTGGCTGGAAGAGACAGGTGAGGGAGAAAGGTTAATGGAGAATAGGGGACATGTGGTCTGAGAACTTAGATTAAAGGATGAGATTTAAATCTTTGCTGATCTACCCTTTCTATTAATAAACTTTATGAAAAATAATAACTGATAGATATATTAATTTTCACTTATAACAACCACCACCACTATGACCACCATCATTATCACCACCATTACTGCTAGTATTGATGCTACTGCTGCTGTTGAGTCTCAGGAGGCCCTCTCTGTTGTGTTCTTAGTATTACTAACTAGCCAGAAAAGTAGCATTTAGGAAGTTGTGTTTACTAGTGTGGGTAGATAGATACCACAGTGGAAAGAATGCCAAACCTAGAGTCAGGAAGACTGGAATTCAAATCTGGCCTTAGAGACTTACTAACTGTATAACAATGAACAAGTCAATTAACCCTATTTGCCTCAGTTTCCTCAATTATTAAAGGGAGATAGAACATAATACACAGTGGAACAAATTTAAAAAAATATGTAAAGCCCTTTGCAAATCTTAAAATATTGTATACATGTTAACTATTATTTATAGATGAGGAAAATTAATTTCAGATATGTTTAGTACCTGGCCCAAGTTCTCAAGAGTAATGGATTCCTACCTTATTGTCTGATGCCAAACCCAATGATATTTACATTATATAATGAAGATCTGAAGTGACTTCTTTTAAGCCACACAGAATATTAGTGTATTAATAGTATAATAGTGGTATATTAGTATTATTAGTATCTTAGTATATAAGTGGTAGTGATGGGACTAGAACCTAGGCAATGTGGTCTTGAGAAAAGGGTGCTGATTTAGGAACTGGAAGAACAAGGTCCAAATTCTTGGCTTGGTGATTTAGTCTATTTGACCTAGAGTGAGATATAGAATCTCTGTGTTCTTCAGTTTCCACATTTGTAAGATAAGGGGATTGGATTGGATGGCATTTTATAAACCCTTGCAGCTCTAAATCTGATCTTCAGCCTCTTTCCCTGCTATGACACTGCTTTTAAAACTGAGAGTACTTTGTGAAAAATGTAAGAGAGACAATGAAAATGAAAACATTCTAATTAGTGCAGGAGTCAAATAACTAAATATCCTAAAACATTTTGTTCTTTTACTTACATTTTCCCCTTTATTATTGTCCATACTGTTGCATTTTGGAGTGACCATCCAACCCCATGTCCTCTTCCTATAAACCTCATTTGGGTACATATTAGTAATTCTCTTCATTGCTGAAAAACCAACAATTACATGCTGAAAAATATCATGCAAACCATCAAAATACCACAATTATTTATGGGAATAATCACATGTTGAGAGTTTATTTCAGCTTCTGCAATAGGCCATGAGGTAAAATCACCATTTCAGCTATTTTTCAATGCAAAACCTTGGAAATTCATTGTTATTTCAGTTGTGCAATTTCCACAGGCCCTGTTTAAGAATGACTGATATTTATCTCTAAGTATATGTTAGTATGTTAAGTAAATATTCCCTTATTTTTATGTTGATGCTATTTAAAAATGGAACAATGACCAAGCAAAAGCACAATGGCTTCATTCAGGTCATTAAATAAATATTTTGTCAGCCCCTTTTCTTATTGGACCATAAGCATTTTATGGTGATAGCTGTTTTACTTCCCACTCAAGTATTTATTTTTCTAGAAATAGATGAGAATCTGATGAAATATAATCATATTGTGGTCTGTAAGAAACTAGAGAGGCTTGGGCAGAATGACTGTTTCTACTTTCATTCAAATTCCTACTTCCATGTAATTGTTTCTCCTGTGATTTCAAACAATTCTTTTCGATCTAATGAGTATTTAGAGAATCATTGTTCCCACCTTTGCATTAACATATTATTTTACAAAAGATGCTCATATTTGATCATAACCATCCCAATAATATTGATTACTCCCTGGCCAAAACTTCTTTCTCTGAAACCACCATTAATCCTATCTGGTTAGGAAAAAAAAACCCTAATTAATCAGCCCCCCTCTATATCCTGAACATCTCTTCTGTTCAAGATGTGTATTTTGCATTTTTGGAGGCACCAAATTCATTCTGGATGCCATATTTTAGAAAAAGCATTGTCAATATTCAGAGAAGTACAACCAAAATGGTGAAGGGATTGGAATATTTATCCTTAGAAGAATCATTTGCTAGAATGGGAGAGGTTTACCCTAGATCAGAGCTTCCTCAGACATTATTATCCTCCACATACTCAATGATTCAGACATACTGACTGACTCACTATTTCTCAGAAAGAAGCTTCCATCTCTATAAAGAGATGTGTTAATTTTGTGTTAATTCTCCTCCATGCCTTTAATACCCTCTCTTTTCATCTCTGCTCTCAGAATCTTTGGTTGTCTTAATCAGCCATAGGGGCAACTAGATGGTTTAGTGAGTTGAGAGTCAGATCTTAGAGACAGGAGATCCTAGATTCAAGTTTGACCTCAGATACTCACTAGCTGTGTGACCCTGGGCAAGTTATTTGACCCTCTATGGCTTAGCCCTTACCATTCTTCTGCCTTATAACAAATAAAGGTTTTGTGAAGATGGGATTGACTCTCCCTTTGCTTACTTTTAAATTTAATCAACCAAAAGCTTAGACACCCCTACTTAACACTAAGTAGGGGAGTTTTGCAAGCCACTTGCTAAAGTGGGTGACAAGTCAGAAAGAACTGACCACCCTGTGACAGAGGCTGGCACTAAAGAAAAAGTGTCAGGATGAAGAGTGTGGGACCCAAAGGTTTTGGAATATTGAGGAGGAGAAGACTCTGGCTGGTAGAGGAGTTGGTCTCTCAGTCTTGAGATGCCCAAGAGAGAAGGTGGAAAAAGACTTTCTCCTGAGAGTTACCCACCTTTCCTGCTGGTGACTGGAAATCTTCCCCCCCACCCCCCACTAATTTCCCAACTTAAAAGACTATTAAAGAGGAAACCTGAGAATAACATTTTATATCTCTGTCTGATTTTACTTCAGCTCCTGTTGCCCTGAGTCTGAAGTGTGGCCAAAGGGCCAAACCCAGGGTGAGTCAACCTGACTTTCTCTCAGGGGGCTCATGCTGCCAAGGCCCGAGTTCCTCCCCAAATTGCGGAGGGAGGGGAAAGAGTTTAGATAGAGACAGGGACCCCATTTCCCCACTTTCATTTCCCATTCTTTCCCTGCCAGTTATTCCTTTGCATTACCGTGATTGGGTTGACATTAAAATAGTTTTCTTTTCCCCAAGCTGTGTGTGAGTGAACAGATCAAGAGGAGACCTTTTGGTCTTGAGTAGTGGAGGGGGAACAAGAGGGACAAGAGTGAATCTGGGGCAGCAGCCATAGCTAAGGAGGGAAGGCAGAAGGGGGAAAATCTTCAAACTGCCTCTCCTCTCTCTAAGCCAACACATTACATCCACTCTCTCCCCTGAACCCCATTTTGAGAAGGGGGGTCTCCACTCTTATCCTCTCTTTCTATACTAAAAGACTAAGAGCTATACTAAAAGACTAAAAGGCTTAGAGCTACTTGGACCTGGGAGTCTGGCTCTTGGACTGCTTCTGATAAGACTGCTCCTGGATCTTCTCCTATGGAGCTTCACTTGGGTGAGTGAGAAGCTGACCCTTCTTTCCTGGCTTCTGGATAGATTAGTTCTGGAGAGGCCTCCCCTTCTTGGAGGAGTCTGTGTGGGTTGAACCCTTGTTCAATTCACCACCAAGGCTGAGGGATTAAACAGCCTTGCCTGGGTTGAGCTGGAGGTCAGAGGCTAGGCATTTTCTTTACCCTCTTTTTCGTTTCCCTACTTTCACTCTTTCCTCCTTCTTGTAAATAAAACTAACTAAAAGTCATTTTGACTTGGGCTGTATTAATTTTAAAATCAGAAACCACAGTATTATCTTAGAATTCTCATCTATTTTGCCCAACCATAAAATTTAATTCCTTACTGTTAAAAAAAAAAAAAGCAAAACTCAGCTGCAATGCTACTTTCTGCATGAGGCCTTTGGTGATTCCTCTAGCTATTAGGGCGTTTGTATATTATCTATGTTAATCTATGTCCTTTCCTCACTTTGAATGAAAGCTTATTGAAAAAAAGGAACTGTTTTGCTGTGCCTTTATTTCCACAGCACCAAGTACAGACCCTGGTACACAGTGACTGCTTAGTAAACATTTGCTTAACTGAGAAATATAACTGTCTTCAAGTATTCAAAGTATGTGGCAGAGAGATTTAAGTCTGTTTTGCTTGTTCGGATCAAGAAAAATGCATGGAAATCCCACTGAAAAGTAGATTTAGACCGTCCATGAGAAAAAAAAATGTTCTTGTTTCCTCACAATTGGAATGTCTAAATGTGAAATACATTGCCTTAGGAGGGAGTGGGCCTTCCTTCATGGGAGACAGGAAGGAAGGAGGTGAATCTTACCCTTTCCTTTTGTCAGAGAATTAAAACTGTGTACTGGTTCCAAGGCAGAAGAGTGGTCAAGGCTAGGCAAAGGGGGTTAAGAGATTTGCTCAGGGTCACCACTTAGGAAGCATCTGAAGCCTGGCTCTCAATGCCAACCAGCTTCGCCTAAGAAGGTGCATCTTTTTTTTTCTTTTTTTTTTTAATTTTATAGTATTTTATTTGATCATTTCCATGCATTATTCATTAAAGACAAAGATCATTTTCTTTTCCTCCCTCCCACCCCTCGTAGCCAACGCATGATTCCACTGGGTATCACATGTGTTCTTGATTCGAACCCATTGCCATGTTGTTAGTATTTGCATTAGAGTGTTCGTTTAGAGTCTCTCCTCTGACCTGTCCCTTCAACGGCTGTAGTCAGGCAGTTGCTTTTCCTCGGTGTTTCTACTCCCTCAGTTTGTCCTCTGCTTATGGATAGTGTTTTTTTCTCCTAGATCCCTGTAGATTGTTCAGGGACATATTAGTGATATTTCCTCATTATCTAAAGTCCCTTTTAACAAAATATAATTACCTTCCCTATCCCTTTTGATCAGGTCTATTTTTGCTTTGGCTTTATCAGATATCATGATTGCCACTCCTGCCTTATTTCTGTCAGTTGAGGCCCAGAAGGTCTTACTCCATCCTTTAATTCTGACCTTGTGGGTGTCTACCCACCTCATGTGTGTTTCTTGGAGACAACATATGGTAGGGTTTTGGATTCTAATCCATTCTTCTATTCGTCTACGTTTTATGGGTGAGTTCATCCCATTCACGTTCAAAGTTATGACTGCCACTTGTGGACTCCCTGGCATTTTGATATCCTTCCCTAATTCTAACCTTTCTTCTTCAGCTCTACCTTTTAGTCCAGTGATTTACTTTAAATAAGTCCCCCTTGTATTTCCCTTTCTACCCCCCTCCCTTCTTATTCCCTCCCTTATTTTCTCCTGTAGTCTTTTTAAAAATCCTCCCCCCTCTCCCTCCCTTGTACTGCTTCCCTTCCCACCAGTCTGTTTTTTACCCTTCTACTCCCCTATAGGGCGCAAATCTATTCTCTTCCCCAATGGATTGGTTTGTTCTTCCCTCTTTGGGTCAGTTTCAAAGTACGTAAGAGTTGAGTATTTCCTATCTCCAACCTCTTTACCTTTCCAGTGTATCGATGTTCTCCCCCCTCCCGCCATGAGCTTCTTTGTGACATATAAATTTACCCCCATTTGTTTCTTTTCCCATTTCTTTTAGTCATAACCTCTTTTCTTTTTTAGCTTTAGTCATGTATATATATATACACATACACATGTATATGTATTTATGCATGCATATATCTATATACCAATTTATGTCTTGTCCTTTCATTCTATACAGTTTGTCACTGTTCCCTCTGAGTGTAGTTCTTCTAGCTGCTTAGGTGATAGCAACAGTTTTTAAGAGTTGCCAATGACCTCTTTTCTTATAGGGATACATATCATTTTAACTTATTGAGTCTCTTAAAAATTTTTTGTTGTTGTTGCTGTTGTTGTTTTTCCCCTCTTTTTTAATTACCTTTTGATGATTCTCTTGAGTTCTGTGGTTGGACTTCGAATTTTCTGTTCAGGTCTGGTCTTTTATTTATGAATGCTTGGAACTCTTCTGTTGTGTTAAATGACCATACTTTCCCCCGTAAGAATATAGTCAGTTTTGATCGGTATTTTGTTCTTGGCTGTAGGCCTAGTTCCCTTGCTTTCTGGAATATCATATTCCATGCCTTTCGGTCCTTCAGTGTGGATGCATACAGATCTTGTGTTATCCTCACCATGTTTCCACGGTATCTGAATGGTTTCTTCTTAGCAGCTTGTAATACCTGTTCTTTTATCTGATTGTTTTTAAATTTGGCTATAACATTTCTTGGTGTTGTCGGTTGGGGATTAAATACAGGGGGTGATATGTGGATTCTTTCAATCTCCACTTTCCCCTCTTGTTCTAGGATTTCGGGACAGTTTTCCTGGATAATTTCTTCTAGTATTATGTCCAGGCTTTTTCTTTTGTCGTGGTCTTCTGGTAGTCCAATTATTCTTAAATTGTCTCTTCTTGAACGATTTTCTAAATCGTCTGTTTTGTGAATGAGATGCTTCACATTTTCCTCAATTTTTTCATTATTTTTGTTTTGTTTTATAGCGTCCTGCTGCCTTGTGAGGTCACTTGATTCTAGTTGTTTTACTCTGGTTCTTAAAGATTGGATTTCATCTTTGGCTTTTTGGTCTTCTTTTTCCTTCTGGTCTGAGTTTCTTTGAAGATCGTCTTTCATCCTCTTTACCTCGTCTTTCATCCCCTTTGCCTCATCTTTCATCTCCTTTGCCTCATTTTCCAGCTGGATGATTTTGGCTTTCAGAACATTATTTTCTTGTTTTAGTTCAAGTGCCTCTGTTTCTAGATGACTTATCTTAATTTTTAAGTTCTTTTCCCAATTGTCTTCAGCCTCTCTTAGTTGTGTTTTGAGTTCTTCCACAGCTTGTATCCAATTTGCTGAGATTTCTGGTTTATCGTTTGCTGATCTCTCCCTCTCTGTTCCATTTGGTGAGTAGTAGCTGTCTATTGTAGTTTCTTTCTTCTGTTTCTGTTGTTTGTTCAAATTCACCCCTTCTTTCCTCCCCGTATTTGTCTGTGCTCTTGTTCCTCTCATTTTTTTGTTTTTTTAGGGACTTCTATCAGTCTCCCCTCTTGGAGCTTTAACAGAGGATCTCTTGGTGTAATCTCTGAGGGAGGGTTGTTGGGGGTTTGAGTTTTCCTGTCCTCTGGAGGCTTTTGATTGGCTTTAAGTCCAGCAGTCAATGAGGATGGATGGGGAGCCTGGGCTTCCCTGTGTTCTGGAGACTTTTGATGGGATTGAGTTCAGCTTAGTTGGGCTGGGTTTACTCTGAGTTTTAAATTTCCTGGACGGCTGGAGCAGATATGGAGGATCTCTAAAGCTCTGGCCAGGCTGCCAGGTCTATGCTCCTTCTAGGCTGCCATCTTGACTTTGCCTCTAGGTTTCTGTTTTTTTCAGAAGACCCAGTTCTCTAAGAGGGGAGGGGTCGTGGCTTGCCTGGGCTCTGAGGTCTCCTGATGGGATTAGGTTCAGGTGGTGTGGGCCAAAGGATCCTGGAGCCAAAAAAAGGAAGAAAAAAAATAGCAGCAACCTCCTCTTCCACAGTCTGTGTTGAGTGCCCGGAAACTGGCCCGGGTTGCTTTCAAGGTAGGCTCTTTGGAGCAACCCCTTTGCCAGCCCTGAGTTTTCTGTCCTTTCAGTAGCTCTGAGGGCTCCTGATGGGATTGGGTTCAGCTGGTGCCCTAAAGCTGGGACCTCCCTTGAGACTCAAATGGAAGAACCCAGCCAGGGGGCTACAGGCTTCCCCCTTCTCTCTATGTTTCCCTGCCATCTGTGTTGGGCGCCCCGGAGACTGGCTTGGGTTGCTTTCAAGGTGATTCCTCAGAGCCCTGAAGTTCCCGCTGCTGCCTTGGGCTCAGCACTCTGGGTTGGGGGGGATAGGTCCTGGGACCTTCTTTCTGTCTACCCCTTAGATCCGAGTGATCTAGGGTTCTGGCTTTTGGGGTGTGGTACCTTTTGATCCAGGTCCAGGAGGAGGTTTCCCCAGGTCTATCCTGTTGTTCAGCTTGAATTTTGGTGGCCTAGGAGCACTCTGTTTGTGATCGGTAGGGAAGGGTTTCTGAGGTCTGAACTTTCGCTGCTTCTACACCGCCATCTTGACTGGAAGTCATCTAAGAAGGTGCATCTTGAAGAAGGTGTTTCATCTTTCATGTGCAAGTTGCCTTTCCCTTCACAGGAATGGCTTAGCAATATCTCAGTGCCCCTGGGGATTACTGACATGTGTCAATCAATGGCAAAAGCAAGCAAGAAAGAATGAGAGACAGACAGATGGAGACCAAGTCACAGAGAGACAGAGAGGCATACAGAGACAGTGAGATAGAAACGGATAAAGACAGAGACAGAGAGAGAAGAATTTGAAAAGAAGAAGGCAGGAAATATGAGAGAAAACAATTACAAATATTTTTCATGAAAAATTTTTGTGGCAATAACAAACATAAAGTTGTTTCACATATATTTTCACACACATTATCTATTTGATTTTTATAGGACTGTTGTGAACTAGACGAGAAAAGTTTTATTAGCCACTGAGGTGATTTTTTTTTGTTCCATAAATGAATCTAGAATATCTTCTAAAAGGGATGGCTAGTTAATATCCACAAAAGGAAGGTCAATAAGGAAAAGTCATGGTATAATCAAGAATAGTTGGTGCTATATTGATATAATTTCTTAACATGATTTTAATAAACACATATCCTTTTTGCTGAAATAATGTAGAATGCACAATAGAAAAACAAAACAAAACAAAAACCCTCCCTTCTTTTCCCCCACTTAATCCTGGTAATAATTTTCCATAAGTACTCATAGCATCAGTGGGAAGAATATATCCAAATACTATTAGGAGAATATCTAGGGACCACATATGGCCAAGGAAATCACATTACCTCTGAATTGCAGGGATCTGATGATATTCCCCACCCCTTACTTTATTCCCAGGTATCCTAGAATACCAAAGCATTCCTAGTCCACATTCTTCTTAATTTTATCAGATTATTTACCTTTCTGTTTGAAGTCTTCTTTATTCTTATTTTATTTTAATTATTTGCATTTGTGACTTAGGTCATCTTAAATTGTTTGCTTTTGTCTAGAATTGTATAAGACTATCTTGTTTCAATTCATATCTTTTTCAGTCTCTTATTCTATCTTTATCTATACTAATTGTGAGAATCTCACAAAACCTTATCATGGGAACTCTTCATTTCTCCCTCAATACTATTTATCCATTTCTCCTGGTGATTTCATCAGCTCTTTTTTTTTTTTTAATAAAACCCTTACCTTCTGTCTTAGAGTCAATACTGTGTATTGGATCCAAGGCAGAAGAGTGGTAAGGGCTAGGCAATGGGGGTCAAGTGACTTGCCCAGGGTCACATAGCTAGGAAATGGCTGAGGCCAGATTTGAACCTAGGACCTCCCATTTCTAGGCCTGGCTCTCAATCCACTGAGCCACCCAGCTGCCCCTGATTTCATCAGCTCTTATTGAATCAATGATCACTTCTATGCAGATAATTCTCAGATATACTTATACAGCCATAACCTCTCTCCTGACCTCTAGTCTCACATCTCTAATTGCCTCTTGGGCATCTCAAACTGGATGTCCCAGAAAAAAATATTAAACTCAGCATGTCAGAATCTAAATTCATTATTTTCTCCCCACTCAAATTTTTTCCTCTTTCAAAATTCCCTTTTCCTATTGAGGGCTCCAACTATCCTTCCAGTTGCCAAGCCTCACAACCTCGGTTTCATCCTTGGTCCACTCATCACTTTCTCTCAACTCCTATATCCAATCAATTTTCAAGTTATATTGATTCTACATTTCACAATCTCTTTGATATCTCTGCTTCACTACTCTAATACCATCACCACTTTTGTGCACCCATAGCACTTTACACATGAATTATAGCACTATCCTTTTTTTAGTCTCCTTAGTCAAATCTCTCCCCATGCCAGTTTCTCCACTCAGCTATCAATGATCTTCTTAAAGCATAGGTTTGACCATATTACCTTCCCACTCAGTAAACTCTAGTGGTACCCTCTTACATCAAGGATCAAATATAAAATCCTCCCTTTGAATTTTAATGCCCTTACTTGCTTGATCCTTTCTTACTTTTCCTTTACACTTCACTTCCACATACTCTATGGACCAACAGCACAGGCCTTCTCTTTGATGCTCCACATACAAGATATTCTAGTTTCCCACTCCTTGTCTTTTTACTGACTTTCTATTTTAACGTTTCCCCTTATACCCAAAATACTCTCCCTTCATATCTCCAAGTCCTGGATTCCCTTTCTTCTCTTAAATCTCAATTAAAATCCTGCTTTCTGAAAGAAGAATCTTCCAATTTTCCTTTAATGCTTGTAGCTCCTTTCTCAGATTAATTTTGCATATATCTTATATGTACATAATTGTTTGCATTTCATCTTCCCAATTAGAATGGGAATTGTTTGATTTTAAGGCCAGTTTTTTTTAATCTGTCTTGAATCCTTAGTCCTAATCACAGAACTTGGTATATACTAAATGTGAATATTTATTGACTTATTGGCTTGAGTTCCATCTTTCCCCTTGCCCTTTATATGGGAAGTCTATCCTCCTCTCCTTCAGTGACAACCATAATGGTGCCTTACAATAGAAGCACATGGCAGTGGGAATGTGCTTGAATTTATTTTGAGAGGAAAAAGTCCATATGGTTTTTGTCCAATGTCCTACTTGAAGAGTAAGCCAGTGAAATACATGGACAGCACAGATCAAATGACAAGAGTTTTGTTTGTTTAGTAACCTCCAGTATATGTTTATCTTCTGAAGTGAGAAAATCACAGAGTAGTACTTTCAGTCTGGTGGTGACAGTGTTGGATTCTGTGGAAAAGAAGAACTTTGAATTATAGAAGGCTGTCCCAATAGCAAAACCAAGTTCAGTTCCCATATGGGATGGAGTTGAATAAGTATTTTCATGATTTATATTTTAGTATCTGTTTTTCATTGCCTACAAGTCATTCATGTTTTACATCTTTCCTTTTTAAAAATTTAAATTTTGTTTTACTTTTATACCACCTAAATTTTTCAATATATTTCCCTTTTTCTCTTTGTTACACAGAGCAATCACTTATAAGAACAAAATGAAAAATATTTCAAAAGTCTAGGTAAACTCACCAAAATTTTAACTAGTTTTGCCATTATGCAAAGGATTCTATGCCCATAGCATTCCACCTACACAAATAAGGGAGGCCAGTGTCTTCTTGTATGTCATCTTTGGGGCCAAATTTGTTCTTTATCACTTCATAACTTTCATTTTAGTTACCTTGTTGATATTTCTATTTTCACTGATATAGTCATTATGTAAACTGTCTTCTTGGATCATCTTACTTCACTTTTTATAAGTTCATATAAATTTACTCATGCTTCTCTAGAGTTATTATATTTTTAACATAATGTTATTCCATTATATTAATATAAACACAAGTCATTTGGCCATTCCCTAATGGATAAATATATGCTTCATTTCCAGTTCTTTGCTATTATCACAGTGCTTCTGTAAATATTTTTGGTGCCTATTACCCACCTCTGAGCTACTTCCTTCAATGCATTTTACTCAAAAGTTTGTAGTTTGGATCTCCCCAACTCTTAGTTTCTATGGTGTGATATTCTGTGGGTACCCCCTCAAAAAGGTGGTATTATTCCCCAAGCCTACATCAAGGTGCTTCTCATTAACAATCATCTAGTAGATTTAATTAGCTCTTAGCAAAGGCATTACTAAAATGTAATAGTAAGTATAGTAGTTACAACTCCCTCCCTTCATAAGATCATAGAGATATCCTCTCCCCAAACTATATATAGCATCCATTAGAAGTGTGTAATCATACTCAACATATAGTGATAGTGAGGCAAATCCTAAGATACATATGTGTCCAGGGAAAATCACAACATCTGATACTAGAGGCTCTGGCAGTCCTTTTCCTCTTTTTAGAGTCCTTACTGTGAATTTTAGATTTACTCCACCCCTCTTTGTCTAACAAACAGGAATGTCTACACCCCTACTTAAGGACTAAGTGTTGAGAAGGATGGCCTATGACAGACATGTGCTAGCAAATGACAAATCAGAAACAACTGACAGACCCCCTGGGCTGTCTTAAGTCAAGCTTAAACTACCATTGGTACATGTGAGATGCAGGAAGTGATGTAAAAAACAGTCTATATATTTCATGTCACTTCCTCTCTCCAGTCTCTTTTGGCGAAGAGGTGACTGGTGGCAGTGTGCTGGGCATCTTGGTGTTTTGGCATGGCTTCATCTATTGTCCAGGTTTGGTGGTGAGCATCTTTGATGTGGTGACTGGGAGAAGCTCAGTAGTGTGGTTCAGGTGAGGCATCTTCCCTGAGGTCTCTCAGAGTTTAGGCTCATTCCTTTTTCCTTTACCTTTCCAAAAACACTATCCTCTTAGGAAGCAGAGCTAGTTTTAGTTTTCTGAGAAGGTCTCATGCCTGAGTTCTCTGATCCTTCCTTGGCTTAGGCTAGGCTGGAGAAATCTTATACCCCTTTCCCTCTCTCTTCCTCTTAATTCCTTCTCTCTATATTAATTAAACCACCATAAATTTCCTAACTGACTTGAGTATTTTTATTGGGATTTGAATTAATCCCTGGCGACCATAACCCCTAAATTTGCCCCTTACAGTCCATAGCTCTATCTGTGTGGGATAGTTTGCTCATTTGACATCCAAGAGTTTTCTTCTCTATATAGTCAAAATTTCCTCTCTACTGCTAGGGGTTCCACACCTTGAAGCTACTTCTTCCTTCAGAAAATTATCTGTATCTTTGTTTGGAGAGTTTATACTTGATCCTTACTATATATATTGTCAAATATTGGAATTTGCAAGGCTGTTTTGGGTGAATGAGGAGAAAAATTTCCTTTTCTCTCTCCCCCAGACTCTCAGAACTCTACTAAAATTCATCCAGGGATTTGATATCTAAATCCCTCAGAGACTTGCCTTATTTGCTTACTCAGGGAATTTCATTCTTCCTCTCTCTACTTATTCAGAGAAATAATTTCACCTAAATATGGTACCATAAGGTGTTATACTTTATAATTAAAGATGAAAACTTTATCATGTGTAAATAGATTCTATGATTAAATCAACTAAACAGGAGATAGAATCACTTCTGCCTCATCTCCAAGTGCATATCAGCTTTCTTTATTTGTCATTGACCTCCTTTGCATTTAGGCCAGCAATCAATCTCTGGGAGAAAGTACATGGACATTTTAGTAACTTGATTAGAATAAATCCAAATTGTTTTCCAGAATTATTATGCCAGTTTGAAGCTCTACAAAGAATCTTATTGTGCTGGTCTTTCAATAATGCCTATACCAACTTATTTTGTTGTAATTGATAATTTGCTAGGTATGAGATCAAGTTTTCATTTCATTTTAATCATACTTGTTTTCATTTGTACTTCTCTTATCATCATTGATTTGGAGTGACTTCTTAGTTTTTGATAGTTTATAATTGTTGCCTTTTTTACTATGAATTCTTCTTTGCAGAATGGCTTTTGATTTTGTCTGAGTTGATTTCCTATATATTTTGGATATCAGAACCCATGTTAGAAATATTTGATGTACTCTTCCCTCAATCAGACCTTTCTCTTCTTATGCTTGTGGCATTAATTTTGTTTGTACAAAAATTTTTCATTCTAAAGTGTAACACTTGGCTTATAAGGCCACTTGATATGGGACTCTCCTCATTGGTGGATATGAATTACTCAATGCACCATGTTGCATTAGGAAAAAGAGTTATTTAAAGTTTGAGAGAAGAAAGGTCTTACCTTTGTGGCATCAAGGTTTGAGTGAGAGAAGCTACTTCTTAGGTCTCTAGAGGGAGGGGATTGGAAAGAGGGTGACATGTAGAGGAGTCAATCCCAATTTCCAGCTTACTTCACCAGAGACTGGATAATTTCCCTTTGAGATCTGAGACTATCTTGTTGAACTTTGTTATCTTGCTCTCAATAGAAAAAAAACATTTACTCAATTTATTGTCTAGTATATATTTTTCTGATTTCTCTTTGCTATCACTTTGGACTAATGGTTTTATTCACTTTTTGTTATGTGTATCTATCAAGGAACTGACATTTGGTGAGATGTTAAGCCTTGTATATATAGTTTGGGGTCATCATTCTCCATAAGAGATAGCAATCAGGAATGCAGTTTGAACCTAAAAAAAATTCTCATAGACTAATAATATTTAAGGGAATGGAGAGATAAAATTCTAGCCTAGTACACCTCTCTCTGAGGAGATCACAGT
The DNA here is from genome assembly GCF_027887165.1 of Monodelphis domestica. NCBI lineage: Eukaryota > Metazoa > Chordata > Mammalia > Didelphimorphia > Didelphidae > Monodelphis > Monodelphis domestica. The sequence continues at coordinate 141,128,695 of NC_077229.1, read as the reverse complement.
GGCTAGTCTCTGACTCCAACTTCCTTTTTTTCCTCCTGGAAAGAATCAAAATTTTCCTTGGAGAGAAGGTGGTGGGGAGGATATTCTCTAGATATTGTTCTTACAGCCCTGTGAGCCACATCAAGATTAACCCACGTGAGCCCACATAACCTATACAGGCATAGTATAACTACAGACAAACACTATCAAAGTAATCAAAATGATTGATTTTATGTTTTGTGATCATATCAATCCATTTTTGGTTAATAGTTAATCTGTAGTCATAGCTCTAAAAAGTACCAAATCTTGTTCACTTCTAAATTTTTTATATTATAGTACTTTTAATACTCAGATAATATATCAATTTTGAGCATCTTATGGAATATGGTAGGAGAGATTAGTCTAAATCTAGTTTTTGCCAAATTGCTTTCCAGTTTCCTCACAAGTTCATGTAAATTACAGAGTTCTTACCCAAGTAATGCATTGTTGGTAGTAATATAGTGGATAGAATGTCAATCTTGAAACTAGGACAACTTGGGTTCAAATATTACCAAATGCAATTGTTTGACCTTGGGTAAGTCAACTGACTGAATGCTTCCCAGATATTTAATGCATGTTGTAGTTATTTTGAATGTAATGTCCCTTTCTATTATTTTGTCTTGAATTTTGTTATTGCTAAATTAGAATGCTGTTGATTTTGTGGATTAATTATTTTTTTTTCTTGCTACTTTATTGGAACTATTATTTCAATTGAATTCTTCAATGATTTTGTCAGATCTTTTGAGCAAATAATCATATTATCACAATTTTCTGTGGTATCAAATAAAGGTTCTTTTATCTATTAACTATATTGTACATCTAGAGTTTATGTCCAATCCAATCAATAATATCCAAAGTCCTTGCCAATTGGACAACTATTTCATGCTCATAGAAACTTGTAAGGGAAGCACATGAATGAGGAAAATGTGTTCTAGGAAACAATACTGAAACTGTCAATGTGTGCATCCTCTTTCTGTCTCAGGAAGGATCTATAACATTTCCTTGATGAATGTAGTTCTGTGTTTATTAGCTATTTACATGACTAAGCTGAGTTATTCTAAGCTGTAATGGACTAACACTTTACTCAATACTATTTCTCAGGTAAAATAGTGGACGAAACTCAAAAGTCCATCCTTGCACCTATTTTTTGCCACTTCTCTTTCAAGATTCACACTGCAAACAGATTATATGGTACATTACAAATTGCATTTGTTACATAATTGTACAATAGTTTAGATGACTTTGCCTCCATAGCATTTAACTGCTTGTCATATGCAAAGACAATAGCCATTTGTTTCAGAATCCTTAGTTTGATGAAATTCCAGCAAACTATATCTCAGAATAATTGTTGTTCCATAGAACACTGAGGTGCTCTTAATTCGGCAACAAAGATTAGGACAGTATACTACAAGTACATTGAAATAAAATCTGCCTCTGCACCTTCTACACATTGTTCCCCTTTTGGTCTCCTGGGATCAAGTAAGTTTATTTTAACTCCTCAGTTAAGTGATAAATTCTCAAATAAAACTATTATGACTCACTCTAAATTGATTCATAATATATCTCTCTATTTTTGTCAAATAGCCTTCTGAAGGTACAATCTCAAGGTCTTCAGTGATCTTTTTTTTACCTTCATCTGAATGCTCTCTGTCTTATTATAGCCAACATCCATCTTAAAATGTGGCAAAATATGTGCTAACTAGCACAGAGTAATAGGATTATGAATTACCTATTGTAGAATATTATGTTTCTCTTGATAAACCCAAAGATGAGATCTGCTTTTTTGGTTTTAGTATCACACCATTGACTTATTTTAAGGTGGTATTTGTGTACAAATTCTACTGTTAATATTAATGTATTGAAAACAAATATATTCAAATATGCAAGGGGATCTGTGAACTAAAAGATTCAGTAGTTCTCTCTAGTGGTGCAGGTAGCAACCTAGACATGCCTGCTCATCTTTTGTTACTCCTGCACACAACTGATCAAAAGCTTGCCATAGAATGCCAACTAATATTTAAATGTCCCTCCTTAATTTGTTACAATATCACAAGGATGACAATAGAGAACTTAGACTAACTATTGGTCATTTCTCACTCTTACCATGTAACCATCCCATGTTTTCATCCTTTCATTCAATTCATCAATGACTTCCATGTCCAAGTTTTTCTTTGAAGCTCCTCATCGATTATATGTTGTGTTTCTGTTTACACTTAGTGTAATGCTTTTCATTGTCCTATCTCTGTGTCATCCTTATATTTACTTTTTCCAAGAGCAATATATGTATATATATAAAATATGTATATTATATGCATACATATATGTATATATTAAATATGTACATTAAATATATACATATTAACAACACATTGGTCCAAGCATGACATTATCAATTATTTTCCCAGGTTAGTATTTTTTCTTAATATTTGCCCTTTTACCAACTATCATTTCAAAGAGAAAAAAAGGAAAACAGTTTCTCTAAAAAAGGAAAACTTCTACAATTGGGGTGGGGGCTCTTCTAACAAAGTTTTTGGCAGCAGAAAGCATGGCAATGATTGTGGAGTTTTTATTTTATGTTTTTGGGAAGATTTATTAAAAATTTAGTAATTCTTATTTAAGAAACATTTTCTAGAGTAGTGAACCATGGAACAATTTGGTGACCCTCATTTTTCATGAAAACCAAAATGTTTTCCAGATGCTATTAGATAGATGGAGGAGGATCTCTTTTGCTTGCCTAACCAGATGCTCCCAAGTAGCTGATTGTGAACTTCACAACTGAATGCCTCCATGGCTGCCTTGTATTAACTTGAGAAAGTGTATCAGGGACAGTCTTATGACATATACAATATATAATCACTAAGAACATTTGATTCTAGCTCTTCTGATATTAATAAGACCCAGATTAAGTGGACCACCAATGTAAGGAAAAGCTGGTTTTAAGGATGACTTAAACAGCTCCAAAATAATGACTTAAAATAGAGAGAAGGCAGTAAGGAGCAAGAACACAAAGAAGTAAAAATAGTTTCAACCATGATACAAAACCTGCCTAAGCCATCAATATTTCCATCTAGTTATAAGATAAAGCAGAAGTAAATCATAGAAAGGGAACTTTCCTTCAAAACTATGATAAAACTGCTTAATAGATCTGGAAGGTAAGCTGTTAATACTCAAGGATTTTATAAATATGATCAAAAAATTCTTTACAGAAATTAAAGAAGACAAATAATTGGAAGGAAATATCTTACTCGTGATTGTGCCACATAAATATAATAAAAATGAAAGTGCTACCTAAATTAATCTACTTTGTGAGCTAATAATCCAATCCTATAATTTATAGAACTAGAAAAAATAATAGGAAAATTAATTTAGAAGAATAAAATGATCTTTAATATCCTTGTTAATAATGAAATGAAATTGTAGACAGATGGAATAGAACTTCCCACCTTTAAAGTATATCATATCATAATAATCATCAAATGATCTGGTATTATTTAAAAATAGAAATATAGATATGTATAAAATTAGATAAGCAAAACTATAAAAAAGGAAACATCCCAGGATTTGATAAATCCAAGAACCTAAACTACATGAGTAAGGATTTCTTTTTCTATGTGAAATGTTCTTAAGAGTAGAATAGTTTTGAAAAAAAAAAGTTTTAGAACAACTTTTATAACATTCATCACAATAAATCCAAATTCAAATAGATATTTGAAATACTGATAAGTAGAACATGAAAGGCATATTATATACATATAAATATTAAAATATATGGACATATACATGTCTATCTATATGTCTCAGATGATGTCTCCTCTAGTTCAAGAAGGGGAAGTAGAAGAGGGAATTTTGATATAATCAACAAACAATTAATAAAACAAAACAAAAAAGTAAAATATTGCTTCAGATATCTAAAGGTATAATGCTCATGGAAACACCTTTGAGATTGGACCTCATACTCAGTAGCCAATTGACAAAGATGACAAAAGGTACAAATAGTCAATTATGGAAGAGTTATGAGGAAACAGGCAGAATGAATGCCTTTTAGTCTCCTGGATTTCTTAATTTCCTTCAAATCTCAACTAATTTCTGGACACAAGATGGCTCAAAGGCTACATCGCCCCCCCCCTCCCCCACACACACACTTTTGCCATTCTAGAATGATGAGACTGGATAAAGTAAACAAGTTTATGCTCATCCCATTCAGATCTTTTATTATTTAACAGACTTAAACATACCCTGTCCCAGCTTTCATAAACAGAAGCCACAGGATCCAAATAATTTCATTTATTCAAAATTAGTGAGCTCTCTAAGCCTTGATCATTTTAGTATATTCAGAGGCATTATAAATTTTTTTGAAATGAGTTTGACAAGAACTCCATTCAATATTCCAGGGGTGGGTGTACCAAGGTTTTTGCATAATTAAAAAATCTGTTACCCTAAAAAAGAACTACATATCCCAAGAGCCCACTGACTTCCTGTCCTTATGTACTTCCTGTAGACAGAGTATAGAGGGCATGGGCTTTGGAGGTTCCCATTCTCTGATGAAGAATCAGCATTGATGGTGGTGAGTGGGGTTGACTAAAAAATGGCTAACCACCCATGGGCATGTGGTCTTCATTTTGTATCTTCTTTGAACTTGACTTCTAATGATCATTAATAAATCTCTTAAAATATAATATTTTTATCAATAGAGATATAATTTAATTTTTACATTTTGTATCAGTGACTGTGTACCAATTTGTCCAAAAGTGAAAAGAATCCTCTGCAGTGGTAGTGAGTGTCATCTCACTAGACATATTCAGGTACAGACTCAATGAACACTTTCAAATATTCCACAGTGGCAATCCCTATTCAGGTAGGAGTTGGACTAGCTGTCTTCTGATGTCCCTTTCACTCTAATAGCACGACAGTTACATTCTAAGCATGATTTCCACTTTGAACATTTCCATGGGGTTGGCAGCAGAGTTGCTTTGTGCTTCGGTTTCATCGACATCTGTTCAGCCTGGGTCCTTTAGAACATCTTTATGAAACACCAACTTGGGCTGTTTTATATCCTGCAGCTGTTAGTTAAATATCAAATAGTCACATTTTACTACCTGGTAAAATAAAGGAAAGAAAATATTCATTGATGTTCATTTTATAGGCTACACATATGACGACTACAGGCCTTTTGATTGTTCAATTAAAAGCTGATTTCCCTTTAAAAAGCAGCACAAAGTAGATGCCAGGAATGTGACCATTTGATCAACTTTCCTCTTGCCTCTGTATTTTGTATACATTCGTGAGAATTGTAGCGGAGAAATTATTTAAAAGAAATGAGGAACTATACACCAGATACCTCCTTCCATTACCTGCATGTCAAAATTTCATAAAGTTCATGTTTCATGTGTCAGTACCCTGGCCACCCACACACGGAAGACTTCCTCCGTGCTCTAGCAGGTTATCTTAAACTTAAAGTGCAATGGCTAACAGTCTTCATCACCTGGGATCCAATCTTCTGGAAGTGAGTCTCGAAACTCAGCTAAATTGGTCCATGTTCAAGAGATACACAGTCTGTTCTTGGCCCTGTACTTTGAATCTTTACTCCATGGTGTGGTTAAGAGTAGGTAGTGTTCATAAAGTATGAGGACAGAATACTAAGGCTAAATCACAACCCCCACCTTTTGCCAGAGAAATAAGAGACTTATAATTCAGATTAAACTGTGTCATTTTGTAATTTATTTTATTAAACTTTATGCCACTACAAATTCTTAAAGAATTTAAAACAAAAAGTAAGGATCATTGGGTCTTTTGTAATTATAGTTCTTATGCCAAGCATTGTGCCTGACACATAGTGAGTGTCAATAGATTCATATTAATTGATCCCTTGATAAAGACTTGTCAAAAACATGTACCCCCTGGCATGGTCTTTTGAGAACTTACAGTTATAGAATAGGACATTAGTGCAGAGCTGCTGTCAAATGAGCTAGAGAAGGAGATGGCAAAGATACTCTAGTATCTTTGCTGAGAAAATTCCAAATGGGAATGCAACTGAAATGACTGAACAACTACCACCAACAATGGTCCCAGCACTGGGTTAAGTGCCCTTTATTAATATTATCTCATTTGATCTTCATAGCAATGCTATGAGGCAAATGGTATTATTATCTTAATTTTATAGCTGAGGAACCTGAGGCAATCAGGGTTAAGTAACTTGCCCAGAGTCACACAATTAGTAAATTTCTGAGGTCAGATTCAAACCCTGGTCTTCCTGACTCCAAGCCCATTGCTATGGGTACCACTGAGCCACTTAGCTGCCACAGAATATGTGCAATATTATTAAACAGGATACGTATAAAGTGCATACAAGGTAGTTTGGGGTTGGAGGACACTAGCAGTCAGGATGATTTTATGTTGTATTTAAATTGAGTCTCAAAGGAAACGAGGTTATGGGAGAGTATTCCAGGCAAGGGAGATAACCCTGGAGCAAGACTTAGACATACATCTTGGTAGGTTATGCATCAGGAAATAGCAATTAGACCAGGATAAGTGGTCTAAGAAAGTAACATCTCAGTAGACTAGAAATGTAGGAAGGGGCTATGTTGTGAAGAGCTTTAATGCTAAACACAGTAGTTTGATATTTTATTCTAGAAGTAATGCATAGCCCATAAAGTATATGAATTATGGGAATGGGAAGGTGACATGATCATAAGTTCTAGAACTCTAGATCCAGTTCCAGAACTCAGGCTAGAACTCTAAGCCTAGTTCTAGAACTCTAAAGGATTTAGAAGCCATTTGATCCCACCTTATTTTATAGGTGAATGAACTGAGGAGCAAAGGAAATTAAATGCCTTGACATGGTTACACAAATATCTAAGATGGAATTTGAACTCAGTTCCCCTGACAGTAGACTCAGGGCTCATTCCATTGCTCTATATTATATTCTCAACTTTAGGGAAATCATTTTGATAGTTGTGTGGCATGTGGATTGGAGTGGACAGAGATTTAAGTCAGGTATTTTACTTAGGAGGATGTAGCAATAATTCAGGAGAAAGTGGATGAAGGCTTAAACCAGAGTAATGGCTATATGAATGGAGGGAAGGAGAAAGTAGTATGTGGGTAAATGTTTAACAACTGGCTCTCTAAAGTGCACACACAGTGCCCATTAAAAAAATAAACATGCATTATTAATACTTTCTCCACCGATCTCTTAAATTTAGACATTTAATAGAAGAACACATCAAACCCTGCTTTGGAACATTTGCCATTTTCCAAAGTATAAGTGCTCACATTGAAAGTTTAATAATCAGTTCTTGCAAAGCTAGTCAATATAAGTTGACTCCTAGAAAAGAATTTGCAGGAAAAGTAGATATAGGAATAAAAATGCTATTGGATATACAGAATGAGTGACAGAAGGGAGTCTAGGATGAAACCAAAATTATGAAACTAGATGACTGAGGGGATACTGATGATTTTAGCAGTGATGAGAAAATTCAGAAGGTGAGTATGTTTTGGGGGAAATATAAGTTTTATTTTGGTCATACTGAGTTAAAGGTGCCAATGTCAAGCAGGCAAAAATAAGTAATTAGACTTTATTAAGTGCTTACTATGTTCTGTGTATGTGGGTGCAGGGGTGTGTAGGGAGGACTAGGACTTCTGGTATGAGCACTTGCCAAGCTCTTAGGGGCTGCGCATCCACCTTTGGTGTCTACCTTTCTCCTAACTCTCACCTGTGACTCCAAGAAACTATAGTGTGAACAGTGGTCACACCCTGGTAAAACCATCTCTGTAGATAGGCTAAATAAGATTGAAGGTAACCAACAGGCTTAAAATCTGTTGGTGAATAGGGGAAAGTCTCTCCTTTGTATATGAAGATTTCTTCATCCAGGGATGGGCAGGTTAAAACATTTATTTTTCTCCAACCAATGGCCATGAAGGTGGCTGAATCAGGTGCCACTAAGAGCAAAGTCAGAAATAGTAGACGTCAGAGTTACCCATTAAAAACCTGAGCTATTGTCGGTTGTCCTGATTTTTTTCTTACCATTGGACTTGGATGACTGGAAGCCTGAGAGAGCTTGGTGACTTTGTGCAACTTTATCTCATTTAAATTGAATTCACTCTCCAGGCACGAAATCACTCCGTGATATCATTGGTCTTCTAAGGAGGAACAACATACTCTGTGACAAGATTATGCTCAGTAATTGGGATAGGAATCAAACAAAAAGGCGTTTAGCTCCCTTCTGTGTGTTGTCTTCCCAAATTAGAATAGTGGGGGGGGAGCTGTGGAGAGGGTACAGTATCCATTTTGGGGAGTATTGAAATCCAGAAAGTCAGAAGCACATCTGAGACTGAAATGCAGGTCTGAAGAACTCTGGCCCTTTCTAAAAGGGAATAACTGGGAGAAGTTCACCATTGGGAGAAGGAGATCAGCATGGTGGTGGGATATTCTAGTGTGAGAAAGCTGTGGAATATTCAGTTCAAAATACTGAACAAGTAATTTATGATGTGAAACTATAGCCGGAGAAGGACTAGATATGGTGAAAAGCAGGCTGTAGAACAAAGAGGACTGGGATTCTAATCCTACTTCTGAAAAATTCCATTAGATTGTAAACTTCAAGTTAAGGACTGTCTTTTGATCTTTTTACTTTCCAAGTTCTTAGTACTTCACACATAGTAGACACTAAATATATTTTGTTGATTAAATGACAAAGATTGGCTGGGTGATTGTGGGAAAGTTACTTAACTTCTTAGTGTTCTATGTGAACTTATAGGACCACATGTTATACATATACTGTGCCACTGCTTTAGTAGAGTCTTCATTTTAGGGTTTCCTATGCCATGTCCAAACACTGTCCTTTTTTCCTACCACTGTGTACAAAGGGCTGCAAATTGAATCTAAGGGTGCCAAATGAAGTCACCAAGTGAATGTAGAGGAAAAAAAAAACAATCAGAAGGGGATCTGGAACAAAGCCTTGGAGTGAGATGGTGAGGTGTGATGGATAATAAGTCAACAGTAATAAAATATACCTTCTGAAGCAGATGTACTCAAATTAGTTTCTAAGAAAAAAACATTTCTATTAATTGGAACATTTTTGAACACTTTGAAATCATCCTTTTAATTGGAATCAATATTTTATAATAGCTAGCATTTATATAATTCTTAAAGATTTATACAATTTTAATATACATATAAAAAGGTATATTTAAGGCTTATATATATATATACAGAGATGCATGTATATACCTATACACATATATTCTTACATATAACTGTGCATACATATACATGTTTACAATATATTATAATGTGGAATATTATGATTATGCCAATCTATTACTATTATTATTCCCTTTTGCTGAATGAGGATTTGGAGACTGGAAAAGGTTAAGAATTTTTCACTAGGTCAAAATTATTATTAGCAAAATAAATTTCACAAGAAGAACTTCTAATATTGTATTTGAAAAAGGATTTGAATTCAGGTCTTCCTGACCCCATGATCAGAACTCTAACCATAATTGCCATAAACCCTAGACCCGTGTTGACAAACCTATGGCACAGATGCCAGAGGGGGCTTTCCCCCTTCCCCTCTCCATGTGTACCTGAGAACATTTCTCCCATCATCTGCCCCTCTGCCCAGAGTCTAATCTGAGTGCTTGTTCCCTCCCTTGTCTAGGATAAGGCAAGGGGCTCATGTGCAGCATGAGGGTTGCAGTTTGGGCACTTGGTATCTAAAAGTTTCACCATCACTGGCCTAGACCTTCTCTCTCTGGTTCAATTGAGTAATCATCTCAGTTGCACAAAGCAAATGCCCTCATAATATCAGGGTTACATTACGTGGATGTGTCAACAACTAGAAAATAGCCATCCAATATATTAGCCCAAGCAAACTTTATCTGAGATTACCTATTAGAAATGTTTTATCTTTTTCATTTTTAGGTTTTGCTGAAAACCCTTCTCATTTTGATACATTCCTGGGTACACAAGAATAAAGAAGCTGAATTCCTAATACAAAATAAAATTAGAGATGTGAAGAATGCAAAAATAAATAAACAATATGGAAAGTACCAAGGAGAGACTTTCATAAAAGTGGAATCTGTGGGGTGGTGGCTCAGGGTACTTTCACAGCTTGGTATTGAGGGTAGTAAGAGGACTTGGAAGGCAAAGGGATAGCAGTCACTTTCAGAAGGAAGTGTGATTTCCCTTGTCCCCCAGATGTCAGGGACCTGGGCCAAAGTACTTATAATCCCATGCTAGATTTAGCTTAGGAAATCCAAAAATCAGAATGTGCCAAAAACACATTAAGAAAGCATAATAACATTTATAGTTAGAAAGGCAAGTTATTAAGTACTGCGGCCCAAATAGGCAAGAATATTTGTCTAAGGTTACACAGGTAAGCTTATTGCAAAGCCACTATTTTCAACCTGTGCCTATGACTCCTAAGCCAACACTGCCTTCAGTGTTATAATTATAAAAGTTGTTTGTTTCTTAGAATATCTTATTTCCATCAAAATTCTCTGTTTGTGCCATCTTCTAGATTAAATATTTCTTGTTAAATCTAAGAACCAATGACCCCTCCCCCCTAATAACTTAACCTTGTATTATTTCTTACATACTTATTAAGTTTCTTGGGTTGCGGTGGCCAAAAGAATTTCAATAGGTGCCCAGTCTATGAGTGATATGACATGGACAAAAGAAATGACATCAACATAGATTATAATAATTGCATCCAGAAGTTAAACAGATGTAAATTAATTGCTACAACAAGACCAAAAGTACTCAGAAAACACCTTCGTCAGCAAATATTTGACTTGTCAAATTGAAAGAAATAGCTGCCAAAGATAGCACTCAGTTATATTTTAAACTCATCTGTAAAATCTTAAGAATGATGGACAAATAGAAAGCAATATCATCTCATAAGGCAGAGAGGGTCAATAGGGTAAAAGCAGTTTGAGTAAAAACCTGGCCAGATAGCTGAATTAGTAAATTCATCAAAAGGTTATTCAAGAAAAAAAAATGCAGAGAACCACAAATACCAAAAAATGTAAAAGATATACAAAATAAATAAATTATAGCAATCTAGTGTCTCTTCCAGTTATTAGGAGTCCACCACACTTGGAACCTAATATCACTGTCCCTCAGGTGCTTATAGAAGAGGTAGGAATAACCCTAAAGAAAATAAAGATGGGGAAAAACAGCTAGATTGGGACAAAGTACATACAGAGTTGATTTCATGCTGTGAGACTAAATAATCATGATGGCACTGAGATAAGAATATAAGGGGTATCTTAAAAAGAAGGATACATCTAAGGTGTAGAAAAATATTGAATTTTTATTAATAGCAAAATAAATTTTACAATAAGAACCTCTAATATACATGCCTACCCTTCCATCCAAACAAAACCTTCTGAGGATTATCTTTACATGAATTGAGTGCATCTTCAATGCTTCATTATTACTTTTTTAATTGACCAAAATATACCATAAATATAATATTCTACCATATTTCGTAATTGTTGATTAGAAATAAACCACATTCTATTCAAGAGAACAAAGTACTATCTTAAAATATGTAATCACAAATGCACATTGTGTGTGTGTGTGTGTGTGTGTGTGTGTGTGTGTGTGTTCATGAAAAAAAAAGCATCTTGAAGGCAAGAACTACTCAATTCTGTTTTGTATTCTTGGTGCTTAGCATAATAACTGGTATGTAACAAATGCTTTTTCATTCATTCATTCATAGTCTACCACAATCATTACCTTTCATTAATATTCTGTGTCAGTCCCCCTTTAGAATCTCTCCAGAGGGTAGTTTCACTGATGTTGCAGAAATGACCTGGGCAGGGAATTAAACCCATGGCTTTATACTTTACAATAGAAAACTAGCTTGAATGGCACCTTCCACATGAAGCCTTTCCTAGTCCTCCTTGATGCTTCCTGTGCTCTCCTTAAAGCTTCCTTGAACTCGTTGTATACACATTCTGTAGGTGGGTGTGTGTGCTCATGAACATAAGCATCTTAAGGGTAGGGGACATTAATTTTTAATTTTCTATCTTTAGTATTTGGGCAGATGGCTGGTACAGTGTATAGAACTGGGCTTGCAATCAGAAAGACTCATCTTGGTGGGTCCAAATATAGCCTCAGATACTTATTAGCTGTGTGACCCTGAGCAAGTCACTTCATTCAGTTTGCCTCATTTCCTCGTGTGTAAAATGAGCTGGAGTAGGAAATGGCAAACCACTCCAGTTTCTTTTCCAAGAAAATGCCAAATAGTGTCAAAAAGAATTGGAAACAAGTGAAAAATGACTCAACAACCAAATCCTTAGTCCTTGGAACAGTACTTGTCCATAATAAGTGCTTTTTCACTCTGTCTAAGTCCACCCCCAAGACTATCTTTCATGAATGTGTCATCTTTCTCTTTTGGCCTCTGTTTCTTTCTTTTTAAAATTATGGAGTTGTACCAAATCAGTGGTTCTTCAAATATATGTCATTAGTTTTATTAGTTATACCATGAAATTTGGAATGTTTTATTATAGAAGATAAAAGATAATTTATAAACAATTTTCTTCAACATATATTTTGTTTACCTGATACACATTTTATGGTGAATATAATATTTACAAAATGAACAAAACTTGTCTGTTACATGTATTTACTGACCTACAAACATATCAGACCTTGAACTCACAAAGAACTCAACAAAAACAGCTGTTCTTATTGAGGGGAAATTGTGCATGTCCAAGTCTCTTGAGTCTCCCATAGTGTTGCTAATTTCAATGTTCAGTATGCTGTGGTACTTAACAGTAAAATACACTGAGCCAGGAGGAAAAAACAAATTGAGAATCACTGGCCGAAATGATCTTTTAAGGTTCCTTCCAAACCTAAGTCCTAAGTTCTATGATCCCTGACAGATGGTCACCCACCTTATATGTGAACAAAACAAACTCACCATTTTAGTAATATAACATCTTCCATCTGACATTCCTTTTCAGATTCTTGAAGACAAATTTCTGAACTTTGAAATCTTAGCATAGTGCTTCGCAGACATTTAATATTTTTTGAAATTTTGTTTTGTTCTCTGCATGATGATAAATATAGAATCTATATCAAATTGCTTGCCTTCTCAAGGAGCAGAAGGGGACAGAGAAGGAGAATTTGGAACTCAAAATTTTTAAAAACTGTTTTAAAATTTTACATGTAATTAAGGAAAAATAAAATAAAAATTAAAGGTTAAAATTTTAGTCTCTGAGACATTTTAAAACCTTCAACAAATGATGACTAATTAACAGGGATTTTATAGAAGAGATTTATGAGAAGGTAAAATTGGGATAGACGGTCTCTCAATCAGTCAATCAACCAGTTAACAAGGATTTATTATGTGCTTATCAAGCACTGGGAATACAAAGAAAGACAAGAACATAGTCTCTACCCTCATGTACCTCACATTTGAATAGGAGAGTCAGAGATAGAGACAGAGACAGAGAGGGTGAGACAAAGAAAGAGGGGGGTAGGGAGGAAGGGAAGGAGGGGGAAGGGAGGGAGAGAGAGAGAAGGAGAGAGCGAGAAAGAGACAGAGAGACAGAGAGAGAGAGAGAAAGAGAGAGAGAGAGAGAGAGAGAGAGAGAGAGAGAGAGAGAGAGAGAGAGAGAGAGAGAGAGAGAGAGAGAGAGAGAGAGAGCATGTAAACAATTATATACATACAAGATATATACAGTGTTAATGCTAGGTAATCTCTGAGGTATGTGAAGAGTAGAAGGGGAACCAAGAAAGGTCCCTTGTAGAAGGTGAGAATGAACTGAATTTTGGAAAAGGCCAGGGAATCTACAAACTCACAGTGAAGTAAAACATTCTAGGGGCAGAGAGCAGCTAGTACAAAGGTGCAGTTAGGACACATAATGTAATGTATGTTGCAAGGGTCCTGAAGTGTTCAAAGGGGAGCAAAGTGGAAAGATAGGAAGGAACCAGATGTTGAAGGGATTTAACAGTCAAAAAAGTTTCTATTTGACCTTAGAGGTAATAAGGAAGCACTAGAATTTACCAAATGGAGGATAACATCATCACGTCTTCACTTTAGGAAAATTACTGAAGAAAGGTACTAGTCTACTGAGCCCAAATAGAAGATACACCTATGGGAACTTCATGGAGGGAGAAATCAGAGAGGTACCCCTTGGCCATTCATATTTCATTCCCATTGTACAGCAAGATTGAACTCATTCTCCTCGGGATATTATATATTCATAGGAAGCATGTGCCCTTGTTGGAGGTGGGAAGAAACATGTTTTGTAGTCCATGTTCTTTCTATATCTTCTCAGTAAATAGCCTATTTGGAAGCGATTACTCTGATTTTAGAAGGGAGTGCACTGTGGGAATGTGTGAGTCACAGCGTTTAGAAGACACAGCTCCTCAGGGTGAGGACATTGCAAAACACAAAGAAAGGATATAATCTTTGTTCTCTCAATACAATCTGAGTTGGACTAGTAGCCCCATTAGAGATGCCATATCAAGCTTATCCAATTACTGATTCATAATTGTGTCCTGAATCACACTGGTAAATGTGTTTTTCTCCCCACTTAATTTGTTGTCTTCCCTTGAATTATAAGCTACTTGAATGAAAGAATTGCCTTAGCTCTTAACCTAGCACATAATAAGACACTTACTAAATATTTGTTGACTAAAAGGAAATTGGTATTCAGAGGTCAAATAACTTCTCCATTTTACAGATATTTTCAGTAATTTACCCAGAGCCTCAGAGCTCTTAAATGTCAGAGATAGATTTAGAAACTAAGATTTCTGGACTCTGAGTCTAATGCAGTTTTATACATGTTAATTCCTATTATTCTTGTTTTTTTAATTGAATAAGTAATTCACATTTGCAAATTTAAATCTAACTACACAATTCTTCAGAACATGATAAACTGGAATTTAAGCAAGATGTCAATGGAGAGTGGTGAGAAATTTGAAAGGAAAGAATCACAATAGCTGAGAGGATTAGAAAAACCTTCCTGGAATAGATGGTACCTAAAAAAAAATCCTGAATGAAGAGGATTTCAGTAGGTAGAGATACAACTGGAGTTAATTCTGGGCTTGGGGGTGACCCAGGCAAAAATGCACATAATTAGGTGAATACTGTGTGAAAAAGAACTAGTAGTCCAGTTTGGGCTTGAACACTTGAATATAGAAAAGGGAAGTTTTGTAAAGAAGAAGAGAAGGTTGGAGCCAGATTTCAGAATACTTTTTATAGTAGGACAAGGACTTTATATTTCATTTTGTGTATAATGAGGAGCCACTGGAGATCTTTGACAAAAAGGTGACATAAACCGTCCTACACGGTAAGAATTACTTTTGATCTCTGTATAAAGAGTTAGTTGGAAAGGGGAGAGGGAAGTTAAGGAGAACAGTTGAATCAATAAACATTCATTAAATACCCTACTGGAGATTGCTATCCATCTCCAGAAAAAGAACTGTTGGAGTCATCTTTCACATCAGTGTACCTTTGTTTTAATTTTGGGCTTTTGGTTATGTATCAATGTGCTCTTACAACAATGACCAATATGGAAGTGTGTTTTGCATGGTAATAAAAAAAATTAAAAAGACAATTCCTGCTCTTAATAAGTTTATAATCTAAGGAAGATGACTGTATTGCTACAGAGGAGGGGTACAGTAATGGGGTCCCCAATGAAGGTGTTACCAGTGGTAGTGCAGACAAAGGGTCAAATTGAGATACTGGGAGTTTACAGGACTTGCTCCCTGATTAGATGTTTTTTAAAATCTTTTACTTTTAAACAGGAACCACAAAAAATGAAATTAAAAAAATTCCAGAGAAAACTTTGTTTGCTCAGCTGAAATTTCTTAGTTATCTAGTGCATATCAACTGGAAAGCATTATTTGGTCTTTGGGTTCATCTACTTATTAGTGCAGAGTGAATTCCTGATGCAGAATAGGCATCATCTTGCCATGATACTATGTCCTACAATGGCCAGAAAACTAATTACTGGCCTTTGTCTGACAGCTTTGTTTAGGTGTTTCCACTTCCATCTTGAAAAATTTCCAAATCAAATTGTATCAAATAGTGTTGAACAGTATCCAAATAAGTAATGAGAAACTTAGAAGAGGCCAGTACATCTGCTGCCTAAAGATGGCCTTGATTTCTTAATCTGTGGAAGGGAAGTGTCCCACTCCTTACCCCTTCCTCTTGGCTGACCCTGAAAGCCATAAACACAGTAGTGTCAACATATGTTGAGGCTTCCTTCTCAACAAAGTTCAATAAAACATGTTTTTAAAATGAGCCAATAGAGCCAGTATGGTGTTTGGCTTAAATGGGATCTACTGGGCAAAGAATAGGATTATAAATCTAGGGGCCTGAGGTCTACTTGTAGTTCTGCATATAATCTTAAGGCCATTTTTTCTTTCCCTGGAACTCAGTTTCCATATCTGTAAAATGATTGAATATGTAAGTGTGTGGTGGGGTCTGGGAGAAAGAGCAGGAGTCAGACTAAATGGAGCAATCAATGAATACACCAACTATGCTCAGAGAACTGCCACTTACTGGAGAGAAATAAAAAATCTAGCTAAGACATTGACCCCATTCTCATGGAGTTTAAAATCTGCTTGGAAAAGACACAAGTAAAGATAACTGACCACTAAGTCTTTTTTTGCAAAGAGATCAAGAAACAGAAAAGTATTTATTTGTTCAAAATATTTAGAGCAGTTCTTTCTGTGGTGGCAAAGGATTGGCAATCAACTGGGGAATGATGGAAGAAGATATGGTGCATTATTGCCATAAAATATTATTGTGTTATAAGAAGTGTTGAGCAGGATGGTTGTAGAAAACCTGGGAAGTCTCAGATGAACTGATGTAAAGTGAAGTGAGCAGAAGCAGAACATTGTAGATGGTAGTAGCAACACTATAATAATGGTGATCAACTGTGAAAGGCTTGACTACTCTGATCAAGACAATGATTCAAGATAATTGAAAAATACCATGCACCTTCAAAGAGAGAAGGGATGAATCCTGAGTGCTGAGAGAAGCATGTTTATAAGACTTTCTTTATTTTCCTTTGTGTATATGTGTATTTTCTTTTGCAACGTGGCCAGTTGATATCATATTACTTGACATCTCAAAGTGTTTACTCAAGAAGATAGTTTCCAAACAATTACCTGGTGATTATCATTCTTTTTTAAAGAAAAAGACATGACTTCTTATTGACATGATCCTTCAATACTTCAATTCTGAAATATAGGAAAGGAAATGATATTTTCTAAGTAAATTTATTGAGAAAAATATATGAATTTAATTTTGCAACAAAAATAATTTAATGGATGGGCAACTATTTTTTCATGCTAATTTGTGTTTTTTTTTAATAAAAAGTTAGAGATTTAGAACTATAATATTATAGATCCAATTTCACCTACAGAAACCTACCTAGTTATGTGGAAGGAAAAAAACTTTTTGAAGCTATACAACTCTGTCTTACACTAAAATTACTCCATCAGAGAGAGAGCTGGAAGATGAATTGCAAAAAGATCTGAATTCACCATTATTATGGAGAATATGTTGAAAACAAACGTAATTTGAAGCTGAGAGCCATGAATAGATGGCAAAAATATTTTCCCTCAATTTGTATATTTCTAACTAAGTTCTGATAATGTCCTATTGGCCAGAATTGAGAGTTCTTATATTTGCATTTTAAAAATAACTTCTTTTGTTTATTAAATTATATAATGATCTTTTTTGTTTGTAAGTAAGTGTGCCTCCTGAATTGTTAATGTTATGTTGGAAAAGATCTTTCAAAAATTATCTAAAAAACATTTTTAAAAAGTGCTCAGAACTATAACTTGCCTGAGGTGTTCCTGAGTCCTACAGGCCTGCCTAGGATATTCCTTGGGTTGAGACTTGAACTTATTTTTTTGAAAGCAATTACTTAATATTGACTAATTATTATCATATGTATTACTGTTTGTACTTTTTTTATAAATCTAGAAAAATGGAAAAAGGCATAAATCCTTAGTGCAGGATTATTTTTATTGTAAATTTAAGACATGATTCACTGAAATAATTTCTCTGCTGTCAAATATGTAGTTTTTCATGCTGACATTTTTGCAAATATAATGTAGTTTTTGTACTGAGACCAAATTTTTCATTATTATTTTAGAAATAATTTTGTTTTAAAAAGATAACATATTTACATATTTTTAAATTTGTATTCTCTTTAAAGAGCTTCCTCAATCATTAATAAAGTTATTTCTGGGAGAGAATTTTATATCTGGTCAATGTCATAACATTATTTTGTACTTTTATTTGGAATAAATTAATTTTATGATGCTAATTCTTTAAATGTTTATTTTTTTCACTTTTTGTTATTTTTGAAACTTTGTATTATTTGTAATATTGGTACTAAATTGTCTATTTTTTAAAATGAAAAGCAAGGAAAAGAGGGAAGGTGAGAATTTGGAACTCAAAATAAAAAAAGTATGTTAAATTTTAAAAAACTGGGAAATAGTAAATAAAACAAATGAAATATAAAATATATAAATGTATAAAATAAAAATAAAGAACTGCAAATACAATATTACATACAAATGTATGCTGATAAATATTTAATAATTTTTCTCTCATCTGACTCTTTGTGATCCCTCTTAGAGTCTTGTTGATAAAGATATTGGAATAGTTTGTCATTTTTACAGATGAGGAAACTGAGGCAAACAAGGTTAAGTGATTTACTTGAGATCACATAGCAAGTAAATGTCTAAGGACAGATTTAAACCCAGGAAGTAGAATCGTCCTAATTCCAGGCCTAGTGCACTATCTATTATACCACCTAGCTGCCCTGTTAATCAACTGGCTGTCCTAAAAAAAGTATTTGCTAAATATTTTTTATTAATGTTTTATTTTTTCCACTTATATGCAAAATGTTTTCTTTTTACATTCATTTTCTAACATTTTGAGTTCCCCATTCACTCCCTCAGGGATGAAGGTATGCACTGTTTTATAACCCTTTGTACATAGTTTTAAATTGCTCTCCAGAATAGTTGGGTCACTTCACAACTCCACTAACAAAGTATTAGTGTCCTGATTTTCCTAAACCCCTTCCAACATTTTTTTGTTTTCCCTTACTGTCAAATTAAACTGATAGGTGTGAGGTAGTACTACTGGGTTATTTTAATTTTCATTTCTCTAATCAAAAGTGATTTAAAACATTTCATGTAACTCTAGACTGCTTTTATTTCTTCATCTGAAAACTACCTGTTCATATCCTATGATGTCCTAGTACTTTAAAGTTTTACTTACATTATTAACATTTTCTCTATCACTTTTTAAAGTCTAGATCATCAATAAACCAATTAATTGAGTTCTATTCCTTAATGGTTTGCCATTTGCTTATTTCTGAGGTGCAAATGGTCACATTAAAATTTAACATTTGACCTTGAGAGTCTATAGGAGTTAGATCCAAACACATCTCTTAGTGTAGGTAACTATGAAACACAATAACTTTAATATTTTATTTTTTCCTCAATTAAATGAAAAAAAATTAACTTTCATTTAAAAAATTGAGCCAAACTCTCCCCCTCTTCCCCTTCTTCCCCTCCAGCCTTCCTGAGACAGCAAGCAATGTGATATAGATATTTTATATGTAAAGACTAAAATATCTTTCTATATTAGTAATTTTGGAAAGAGAACTCAAACAAAAGAAAAGAAAAGCAATAGAGTGCAGTTTATCTTAGTCTGCATTAAGACTCTATCATTTCTTTTTCTGGATTTGGATGGTATTTTTCATCATGAATCCTTCAGAATTGTCTTAGATCACTATATTAATAAGAATAACTAAGTCATTCATAAATGATCATCATATAATATTGCTTTTACCTTACACAGCATTCTGGTTCTGCTCACCTCACTTTGTATAAGTTCATGAAGGTCTTTCCAGGCTTTTCTTAAGTCATCCTTCTCATCCATTTCAATCATATTCCTCAACTTGTTCAGCCATTTCCCAATCAATGGACATTTTTGTTTCTAATTCTTTGCCACCACAAAAAGAGCTACTATGAATATATTTGTATAAACAGGTCCTTTTCCTTTTAAAAAAATCTCTTTGGGTGAATTAGAGAAGTTAAAAACATTATGTAAGTTTTGAAGGAAAAGGTCTTTATTGATGAAAAAACGAGTAAAAATTCCTAATGGTGATAGAATTTGAGTTGGGATTTAAAGGATAAATAGGAATTTAGGTAATAAAATAAGAGAAGGGAGGACATTCCTACTGTAGGGAGCAAATGTAAGCAAAGACATTCAGAAAGGAGAGACTGGAGTATGTTCAGAGAACAATACAGTTGTTTGGTTGGGACTTATATTATCTCTTCATTGCCTTCCAGTTCTAACTTTCTGTGATTGCATGATTCTAAAGAACCATTTTATCTCTGACTACTTTGGAAAACATTCTGGAAAGGGAGCATTGTGTTGATTGTCATGGATTCTTTTGAGCCTCCTTTATGGTGTTTTCTTCATTCACTTAAGGGCTTCTGAGGATCTTCTGTATATTTATTATCTGTATAGTGAAACAGACTGCTATAACAGATAAATGCATTTATATCCTTGAGTATTTATTCAGAAACTAGGGACTATTTTATCCACATTTGTGTCAGTTAGTAGACAAGCATTTATTTACTAAGCTATGTGCCACACTGTACTAAGAAGTAAGGATAAAAAGAAAGGGGGGAAAATAGTTCTCTCTTAAGGAACTATATTCTAAGAAGAGAGAATCTATACATGCTCTATTGCATCTCAGTCTCAGAGGCTGCACTGAGTGCACAATCATCTGCAAACAGAAAGTCCTGCATCCACTGATCCTTCTCTTTAATCTTGGCTTACTGTAGTGTTTTCAAGTTAAATAATTTACCTTCAGTATAAAAGCTGACCTTGCGTTCATTGTTATTGAAGGCATCCAACAACAGTGCTGAAAACATCATACTAAAAAGCATGAGAGACAACATAGAGTCCTGCTTCACTCCATTAGTGAGTGGAAAATCTTGAGAACATTGTCCATTATTTAGAACCTGTGCAAGCATTCTATTATGGGGCTAGCACACAATACTGAAGAACTTCTCTAGATAACTCAATTTCACCATTATCTTCTATAAGCCCTTGTGGCTGTCAAATCAAAGGACTTGGTCAGATCAACAAATATTGTTTACAGAACCTCTGTTTTTCTCCTGGCATTTCTTCTGGAATTATCTGGCAGCAAACACTACAATGACCATCCCTAGTGCCTTTTGGAAGCCACTTTAGTACTTGGATAGGTGACCATATCCCAGATAAAAGATCAATGTATTAAGGAGGATTCTGGCAAGAGTCTTGCCAACAATGACTAAGAGTTACCCCTTCCTACCCCCCTGTGATTGGCACAGGAAAACCTATGTCTGTAATGTCTGTTTTGTCTTGGGACCATTGCTTTTGTTGAATGGGAGAAGAAAAGTCTTTGATTAGTCTAGTACTCTGAGCCACATATTACAGTTCTTATCCTTAAATACTATCTGATACTCCTCCCTACACTGATATAGTATATTAAATACCAATTTTTTCTTTTGAAGGTGAATCTACAAATTTTTATTGCATTTAGGTAAATGGAAAACACTATTGATGATGAGGTCATAATACACAAGTCTTTAGTAGTAAGTGATCTTGTTTCTTCTAACTCCATTCTTCCCCCAGGGTGTCTCTGCCAATCTCATAGTCTGTGTCTACTCTGGCAATAATATCACCTGGAATTACAAACTTCTTCCCTTTTAGCAAAGTATTGCTCCAGGTCTTCATAAAAAATTTCTTTGACATCACCAGAATTCATTTACATATCACTTTTCCACAAATAGTATAAAAAGGAATTCTTTGTTCTCTGAGTTTACATCCTCAGAAACTCAATCAATCAGGAATCTGTGAACCCTTTTGATGAGTATTCACCCATGGAAGGTGAGAACTGGTTCCCACAAACACTGCCCCCTTGGCAGTGCTGGAAAATTTTGAAACTGTGATTGGTTCCTGTGAAGAGGGGCAGGGATAATAAGTCATCATAAAAAGCCATGAAACCTGTGGCTTAAGTCAGTCTTGTGGAGACTTCCATCTTGGAGGAGGCTAGGTGATTACTCACTACTGGCCTTCCTGGTTGAAAGCTAATTGATCTCTTCCTAGATTAATATAGGATAGATAACTTTTCTAATCCCTTCACATTTCTCTACTTTATTGCTTCCTCTCTGTTTTGAAAATAAATTTCTGCCTTGAGATATGATAGATATTGGTGACCTCATAATTTCATAAAATTATTGTCCAACCATTAAATTTAACCACTACAGTAGCAATCATGTTATCATGAGCCTGTTGTTCACTCCTTTCGGGAAGCATACAAGCTTGTTAATTAGATTATATTTGATTGTAAAACCTATGACAACTTCCTGGCCCTCCTCATTACTGTGACCACTCTAGAAAAATGTGTATCCAGCTCTTACTTTGATAAACCTGTCTTCATTGGCTAGCATTGTTTCACTGAGGGCTGTTATTTGGATGTGATACCTGCTGAGTTCTCTTGTAATAAGATCTGATCATCTTTCATGTGTATTGGATATCATGTTGTCAGTTAGTGTGTTCACATTATATATACTAATGCTGAGTAGAACCATCTTTGCACAATTTTGTGTAGATTTTTTTTAATGTTTTGACTTCAAGGTTGGATCCCCACCTGCCATAGTAAGCAATCCAGGGTTAAGTGAATCAGACTGCTTCAAGCAGACAATTTTTAGTATATCTTTTCTTGTGAAGGAGGTGAGGAACACAGTCATTAGATAAGGCTAATCAGATAGCTAAGGGGCTACTGAATCCCACTTCTTCTTCCAGGGAGAAGATGTCTCTATGCCCAACTATAACTCCCATTGTATTTGCCCCTACTGCTTCATCACTTGACTTTTGAGTTAGGAATACCATAATAAAATAATGAAATCATAAAAAGGAAAATGAAAATTGATTAAGGTGATGTCTTTTGACTCATATAGAAATTAAATTGGATTTAAGTGAAGCAGAGTTGTGCAAAGTCATCAGCCTCACTCTCTCTTCTAGAGTCATCAAAATCCAATGGCAAGACAAAAGCCAAGAAATCTGGTGATGGCTTGTGTGCAGAGGATGAGCTTGACTTCTTGAGTGTCTACATATATATAAAATATATATATATATATATATATATATGTATGTATGTATATGTGTGTGTGTGTGTGTGTAAATGGTTGTATTCAGTTTGAATGGAAGAAAAACTCAATAGACAATGCAAAATCCTCCTACAAAAGCTAACATATGAATTGTCTTGACGAAGGGAACCTAGAGTGGGACAGAAGTGAAAAGAAGAATATTCTAGACTTGGAAGTCATTAGACCAAAAAATATGCACTGAAGAGATAGGTCCTCATTTCTAAGGAGCAGCAAGTAAGATAGTGTAGTCGGATCATAGAGTGGATGGAGTGTTCTGAGGTATAAGATTGGAAATTAGAAATGAGGAAGGTAATGGACAGCTATAAAATATAAATAGGATTATATATTTAATCCTGGAATCATTAAAAAGTCACTGGATTTTATTGTGATGTATATGTATGTGTGCACATGTCTGAGATTAAGATAATAACCCAAATATTTTATATTATAACTCTAGGCATCTTAAGCCAGGGTGAGAAGACTGGCATTGAGGTAATATTGGTATCAAGACTGGAAGCAGGAATGGTCTTGCACATTTCTGCTAGATTAAGATTAAACAGAATAAAATAATTTTCATTATCTTGCTCCTTTGCTCAAGAAGCTATGGCACTTCCCTCTTGCCTATGATATCACATCTAAACTTCTTTAGTATTTAAGGCCCTCCGTTACCTGTAACTAACTTACTTATTACTCCCTTGTTGGTATGTATTCATGTCCTCACATGATCCCCCTTTGATTATAGATCAGAGATTTGGAATTTAAGAGGCCTTAAAAATCAACCAATTTAGGCCTGTAATTTTATAGACGAAGGGACTAAGGCTCAGAGATGTTGGATGACTTTCTCATGGTTACGCAAATATTAAATAGCAGTTCTGGATTTGAATCCAATGCCTCCAATTCAAAAATAATGCTCTTTCCTCTATAGTTGCATTATTAACGATAAAGTTGAAGCTCAAATTTAAAAAAATGTGACCAGTATCCTGAACACTGAACCCTGGCAAGAAATCCAGATGGGGAAACATTGAATAAGGAACAAGGGCTTTGCCTAAGAGGAGCTCCCAATTGCTCTCGTAAAGTGGCTCAGATGTGCAAAATATAATTCATTCACTTTTGGAATATGGTGTAATATCTGTTATAATTTGTATTTTCACTAAGATTTTTGAACTTTTCTCTTTATTTTATTCTCACAATATCCTTGTGGGACAAATAACACAGGTACTATTAACTCCATTTAACAGTAGAGAAAAAGTGAAATGATTTACCCAGTGTAGATAGCTAGGAAATGGAGAAAGGAAAGAAACCTAGGTCTTCTTTGAGTCCTGTACTCTAGTTTTTTTCTCATATTGTTTCTAGTATTACTCTTTTATCCCACATCATATATGACAAAGAGAGGGCTGGATTTAGCTTTTTACCATTAGATATTAGGCAATGGAAGCCAGTATTGTTAACCGCTTTTAGTCCCAAATTGGTCAATGATAGAGACAGTAATGAATAGGAAGCCAGGTTCTGATCTCTGACAGATACAGTCTGGATTTACAACTTGAGGAATATCATGGCATAGTGGAAAGACCATTGATATAGAGTCAAGATAATTAGATTTGAACCCTAATGGTGATTCAGCTAATAAAATAATACACTATATATAATGCATTTTGCTAACTTTGAAACGGAATATAAATTCTAGCTATTACATGTGTAACCAACGGGAAGTCACTTTCCTCTCTAGTTTTTAAATATCTCATCTTTAAAATGATGGGGCTATTCTGGATTATTTCTGAAGTCTCTATCAGTCCTAAATCAATGCCCTATGAAGAGACATCTAATGTATATTTACAGGAAGACCTATGATTGCAATACTGTCTATTCTAGGGATTGTAAACCTCAAAATTCCTTAGACTTATAAATGTTGGAAATTTCACCATTGGGATATTTCATACTTGGAAAATTTCTTACTGATAGTCTATTGGAATGGGAACCCCATTGGCATGGGAGGTTCCTTCTCTTCCCTTCTTAAGATTACTTTAGGACAGAAACCTTTTGCTGAACAATGGAAAGGACTTTGATCTATGCTTAAGCATAGAACAGGAATTTCTTTGAGTCATGATTGATTTTAGAATTGATACAATGGAGATACTTGGAATCAATCTCCACCCTATTCAGTCCTAACAGGATTGAGTAAGGGCTGCAGCCTAGATCAAAATTTAATTATTCCAATCTCTACCCTACTCAGGTTAACAGGATTTAGAAAGGGCTGTAGCAAAGGAGCAAAGATTTAATCATTTGAAAATATGACCTTCAACAGACATGTGCAAAGCCTCTGGGAGGTCCTGGGTTAAGCGAGAGCCTCCATTGGCACAGGGAAATTGATGGACAGTGATTGGTAGATGTGAGAACTGAGGGGAGGCAACTTGGATGGTTTCCTTAAAGATCAGGGGGAGTCTGGAGACTCGGAGGGGTTGAGGAGTTGATCGGAGTGGTGGCAGTGTACTCTGAGAAGCTTGCTCTGAAGGAAGCTGAAGGTGGGGGCCTCTGAGACTGTTTCTCCATTTTGGTCACGTGAGTAATAGGGACTGATCTCCTTTCTTTGCCCCAGCTATCTAAGGGCTTGGGCCTTTTGGCCCAGCCTAAACAGGAGGGGTATTTAAGCCCTATTCCTTTCTCTCCCTTTTTCTCTCTCTCTATCTCTAATTCCTTTCTTCCTCCTATTGTAATTAAACTCCATAAAAGATTGACTGCAAACTTGAGTTTTCATTTAGGAATTACATAGCTGAATTCCTTGGCGACCTTAAATTAATATATATCAGTCTTTTAAAGTGATTTCCTTGTTACAGGATAGAAATAATGATTTCCTTTGTAAAGTTCAGGAGATGATTCCATTTACTGGTTAGGGTTTAAACCCAAATAGTTTCTGATCTTGAAGAAGTTAATTGAATTTTTATATTTCATGCTATAGTTTAAAACAAAAAAGGTTTGAAAGTGACATGTAGGTGGCTCAATGGATAGAGCACCAATCCTGGAGATGGAAGGTCCTAGGTTCAAGTCTGACCTCGGAACTTCCTAGCTAGTTATGTGATCCTGGACAAGTCTTAACTCTAATTGCCTAGCCCTTACTGCTCCTCGGCCTTGGGACTGGTATTTGGTATTAATTTCTAAAACTGAAAATAAGAGTTTAAAAAGAAAACTCTTTGAAAAAAACAAGACTCAATTAATAAACTGGTCATTTGAAATCTGCAACAGACCAGCTCTGCCTCAACACTTGGTATAATTTTTTATTTCCTCAATACTTAATTTCTGTCAAAGAAGTGGGGTAATCATTATAGCAATTGGAAAATACTGTCTTAGTTTTCCTAATTTTGGGAAAAGCCAAAAATATGATGTTTTCTGATGTGGCTAGGCCAGAAAATCGTATTTCTTAGGCCAGGATGGTGGAAAGTGTCAGGTACTTTTCCTGCTCCAAATTTATTAAGAACAAAAGTAATTTACATTTGTCTGTTTCTTTAAGGTTTGCAAAGATATTTCCTTACAAAATAAGCAAGAGAAAAAATACTTCTCTAGTACAAATAAAATAATCTATTACAGAATACAACATGTATTTTTGGACAAAACTAATGTGGAAATTGTTTTTTCTTGTCTCTCTATTTGTAACGAGATCCTAATTTTTCTTTTTCAAATTTTGGATAAAGCAGAGAAGGGTAGATGGGAAGGCAGGAGACAATAGGAATAAGGTAAAAAAAGAAAGCAAAAAAATAAAAGCAAACAAAAGAAGAGCATTGAGATATCTTAAAGAAATGCAGAGTAGGGACATCTAGGTTGCTCTGTGGATTGAGAGCCAAATCTAGAGACAGGAGATCCTGAGATAAAATCTGAATTCAGATACTTCCTAGTAATGTGACTCTAGGCAAGTTTTATGACTCCCATTGTTTAGCCCTTATTGCTCTTCTGCCTTGGATCCAATACACAGTATTGATTCTAAGACTGAAGATTTTAAAAAAATACATATCTAAGAATAGGAAGGAATCCATATTATAGATGAAGAAACAGTTTCAGTGTGTTAAAATGAAGAGAACACTAAACTTGGAGTTAAAGAATGACTTGTGTGACTTTGAGTGTGTCACTCATTCCCTTTGGATTCATCTTTAATGGGAGAATGTTGGACTAAGTAGACTCTAAAATTTCTTCTGTTATCTCATGACCTCTGACTTATCCAAGACAACACAAGGAGCAACTGTCAGACCCAGGATTGGAGTTCAGGCAACTCTACTTCAAGCCCAAAATGTTTACCAGTATACCATGGTGCCTTCTTCTCTTCTTGAAGAGATATTAGGGGTGGGAGGGAAAAATGAGTGTAACTACATACACTGACTAAACCTGATGAGCCAATGAGATGAACCTCTTCATCTTCAGTCATATAAGTTATATGTTTGGAAGTCCAAGAACCCATTATTAGCCACTAAATGACTAAAATATCTTCAGTAAGTGTATGATGATAAATTTAAATGCTAAGTGGTTCTAGGCTATAGAAAAAAATGGCAATGGATGTGAATGATTAGTAAAAATAGACAATTTAGGGGGTCGTGAGGTAGCTTAGTGGATTGAGAGCCAGGCCTAGAGACAGGAAGTTCTGGGTTCAAACTTAGCCTCAGATACTTCCTAGCTGTGAGACCCCTGGGCAAGACACTTAACCCCCATTGCCCAACTCTGACTGCTCTTCTGCCTTAGAACAAATACATAATATTAATTCTAAGACAGAAGGCAAGGGTTTAAAAAATAGACATCTTGTAAGATCTTAAGAATTGTAGTATAGCAGAGGAAATACCATACATGTACATAATCCTGTGAATTTCAAAACTACTCCACCCTATGCAAACCATTCTTTAGAAGATTGGATTTAGCTATTTCCTGATCAATAACAATAGAGATACTTGGAATAACAGAATCAGGTCTTGGAATCTACATTCTCCACCCTACTCAGTGTAACAAGATTAGAAAGGGCTGCAGCAAACTCAAGATTTAATTATTTGAGAATATGGCCTTCAACAGACATGTGCAAAAAAAGGACAGACCTCTGGGCAGTCCTAGGTCAAGCTAGAGACACCATTGGCACATGTGAGATGCAGGAAGTGAGGTAGAGAACAATCTATGGAGTTCTCGGGACTTCCTATGAGGAAGGGGAGAGTCAGTTCGAGGCTGGTGCTTGGAGTTGGAGGAGCCCAGTGGACTGCTTTCCTTCAGATTGGTCACGTGAGTGATAAGGACTGATGCCCCTGCCTTGGCTCTCCAAGGTCTTAAAGCCCACTTTTGATGACCGGTGTGGAAACAAATTACTGACATCTGATAGAGGATGGACTTTTTGGTCTTTGTAAAAAGTCACTTAATATCTTATGGAAGAGTGGCAGGTTTCTTTTACTCTCCAAAAAACTCTTTAAAGTTCAAAGACATTAACTATTGGTGAATTATTTACAAAATAAAACATAAATTATTTTTTTTAAATTTAGAATATTTTTCAATGGTTACATGATTCATGATTCCCCTCTCCCCCACTCTTCCCTCCCCACTCCCAAAGCTGACAAGCTGTTCCACTGGACTGTATATGTATCATTGTTCAAAACATATTTCCACATTATTCATATTTGCAGTAGAGTTATCTTTTAACATCAAAACCCTAATCAAAAATACATGATCAATCATATGTAAAACATAAATTTTTGAGCAAAACTAATGTGGAATTATTTTCCTTGATTCCCTATTTGTTACAAGGCCTCAATTTTTCTTTTTCAAATTTTTGATGAGAAGAGAAAGAAGAGGAAATGGGAGGGCAGAAGGAGACAGAGGAAAGGTAGCAAAAAGGAAAAGAATAGAAAAAAGGAAATCAAAGAACATTTCCTAGAATCAGACACAATCATTAATCATAGTCCCATAACATTTATCAATAAATGGCAGGTCTCCATAGTCTAAAGCTTTTGGGGATGCATTTTTGTGCTAAGCAAATGGATATCTTAGCTTATTGCAAAAATCAAAAATAGTTAATAAAAAAAAATCTTTTTAATACAATTATATGTGTTTCAAATGAAAAAAAGGAAATCAAAGAACATTGAGGTATCTTTAAAAGAATACAGAGTAGAGACCAAGAAGGAAGCATAGAGGAATAAAGCAACTTTAAATGATATAAGTTGAAATTACTGTAAAAAAACTACATTTGAAAAATTAGACATGTAATTTCTTATACAATCTTTCTTCTTTCTCATTATTTGTATGAAAATTCCCTTTTTATATGGTTAAGTTCATAAAAATATTGAATTAGAGACAAAGGGCCAACATTCAAATTCTAGTTCTGTTATTTAATATATATGTGACTTTTGAACCTGGGTCAGAAAAATCTGGAAACATTTGGATGAAACAATGATAAGTGAAAGAATAGGAAGCAGGAAATAATTTACATCGGATTTTTTCAAAATAATATTTTAAATGCATAGATTTAATACATATAACCATAAATGAAACTAAATACTTTGAAAGTTATGAAAATTTAATAAAAGCACAAATCCATAGACCTCAGATAAGAACCCCTCTAATATTTCCATGTTAATGTAGAAAGGGATCTTTGGTAGAGTTCTCTCCCTGGTCCTATTATGCTTAATATTTTTATCAGTAAATTTCATAATGGTATGGATGGTATCAAATTTGTGGATGACAAAAAGATAGCTAATATACTAGGTAACTGAGCCAGAATTCAAAAAGTTTCTATTAGCTATCATATCAGGGTTGGTCTAATATGATAAAAATTTAATAAAGATAAATGAAAATCTTATCTTTGGGTTCAAAAATTGATATTCCCTAATACAAGATGGTGGAGGATTCTCTGAATAGTCTGACTACTATGAGAATTAATTTTAGTGGATGGCAATCTCAGTACTAGTCAGGAGTGTGGTTCAATAACCATAAAATTATGTGATCTTTTGCTGTCTTAAGAACA
The DNA here is from genome assembly GCF_027887165.1 of Monodelphis domestica. Taxonomy (NCBI): domain Eukaryota; kingdom Metazoa; phylum Chordata; class Mammalia; order Didelphimorphia; family Didelphidae; genus Monodelphis; species Monodelphis domestica. The sequence continues at coordinate 141,098,507 of NC_077229.1, read as the reverse complement.
TAGTATGAAAAGAGATAAGATAATAACATTGCATTCTGCTCAGGTCATACCACATATGGAATGGTATGTTCAGCTCTAAGCACCTTTTGGGAAAGATCTTACTAAGCCAGGAGTCATTCAGCTGTGGAAGGATACTAAGATTATAAACAGTTGGAGAAAAAGGTATAAGACTTGGTTGTGGTAGGGCTGTAGAGATATGGTGATTTTTTTCTTGAATTTGAAGAGCTGTGATGTGGAAGGGGGACTGTACCACTTCAGCTTGGACCCAGTAGTTGTTCAGTCATTTCAATCATATTTGACACACCGTACCTGGCTAGCCCTTGCACCCAGACCGTAGCACTAGGATTATGATAAATAGGCATTTTAAAGAGGAAGATTTAGATCAAATGAAAGGAAAAAATCCTAAGAATTAAAGTTATCCAGATGACTAGTTCGAGTGGGTATTCTCTTCAAATGGATGTCTGAGCAAAGGCTGGATAACTATTTGTCAATCAATTCATGTGGTGGGTAGTGTTAGTGCTGGAATATAAAGAAAAGCAAAAGACAATCACCATCTTCAAGGAATTCATAACTGAATAGTGGAGAAAACATGCATTATGTACTAGTCATAAATGTGTGTGGAAGCATAATATATATGTGCGTGTGTGTGACAAATAGATAATCAACAGAGTAAAGACATTAATATTAAGAGGAATTGGGAAAGGCTTCCTGTAAAAGGTATTTTGTGGAGTATATTTAAGTTAAAGTATGTAATGAACTAAATGGCCACTGAAGATCCTTCAAATTATGAAATACCAAGATTTCATAAAATTTTTTGATTATTATATTCCCCTGAATAAATTTCCAACTATGATCAAAAACATTTTGGAGCCTCTTTAATGTTTCTTTTTTTGTTGAAAATTTTTATTTAATTGATTAATTTAGAATATTTTTCCATGTTTGTATGATTCTTGTTCTTTCCCTCCCTTCTCCCTCCCCCCCATTGCCAACATGCAATTCCACTGGGTATTACATATGTCCTTGATCAGAACCTATTTCCATGTTGATGTTTGCACTAGCATGATCATTTAGGCTCTGCATCCCCAATCATATCCCCCTCGACCATGTGATCAAGCAGTTGTTTTTCTTTGGTGTTTTTACTCCCACAGTTCTTTGAATTTGAATGGTGTTCTTTCTCATAAGTCTCTTAGAATTGTCCTGGATCATCGTTTCTTTCACAGTGTTCAGATTTGATTTCCACCACTTACAAATTGAGCTGATATACTGCACTGGAATCTAGATTTGCTTCTTCCATTTGTATGTGTATAGAGGAAGACAGTGTTCTTTATAAAGGTTCTGTGAATAAATTAGGTTGACAGAAAAAAATGGAACTTTTTTTGAACTTCAAAATCATTTTCCATTAGCATTTGCAATCAATCTCAAAAGTAGTATATAACCATGTAGTTCATGGGAAACATACCCTGGAATCTTTTCCATATCAGAAGGATGAACATTTTTGAGTAGTTTGGTAGCCACATGTAATCATAAATGGAGATAAAAAAAATTTACTAGCAGAATTATATACTCTTGAGTATTTGCATGGTGGTGAGTTATATGCAGTTCTTTGACCTTACTCTATCTAATGTAGTAGAAACCTGTAAATATATAACAAGATCTATATATTCTGCATAATTTTATGCAGTCATTTTTCAGTTTTTGCATCACCTTGGACAGACGTGACGTACTCACTATTATATGTCTCAGAAATACCAATTGAATTGGAATTGTACTATACACTTATAACCACTCTCAGTAAAGCCAGTAATGATTATAAATATATATATGTATGTATATGTGGATATTAGGAGATATACATATTTTCTAAATGCACATAATTGCTACTTGTCAAATGTCTTAGATTATAACTAATATTTAAAGGCATGGGAATATTTCCCTGATATAAGAGGTCATATTAGTTTACTAAGTTTCATCTTGGCAATAATTTAAAAATTTCTAATGTTGCCACATCTAGATTCTCAATCATTCTCAGTCTTATCAATTTTCCACTTATATTTCAGAATATGTTTTCTTTCCATTCTATACTCTAATATCCTAGCAAATGCCGTTGACCTCTCTCCTGGACTATTACAATATATTTCCATCTAGTCTTCCTATCTCTGCTATCTTTTACTGTAGTCATTCTTATACTCATGAAGGAGATAAAGTAAAAAGTATTCAAACTCCATCAATTCCTTCGATGCTGGTGGATAAGGTAAACCTTTTATTCCATTATTGACAAATCTTCCATTTGTTCCCCTTTGTCTATTAACTATCATCAAATTCCTTAGTCTGGAATTCAATGGCTATAACAATCTGCCCCCAATCTATCTTTTTGCCTTATATTTGCTACACATGGCATATATACTGAGACAGCTCAGTATTTCCAAACATCTCACATTTTTTCCAGTTTTATTTATCATTTTCCATTCTCTCTACCTACAATGCTTTCTCCCTCCAAATTTTACTCATGCTTTAAGGTGTTGGTCACATCTTTCCTCTTCCATGAAACCTTTCTTGATTCCTCCAAGCTAAAGTCATGCTTTTCCTTTTCTTAAGCAACATAGCTTTTTTATGTTTTTTCTTATGTTAGCACAAATGAATTTTGACACACTCTATTGTGCTTTTATCTTATTTCAGCAATAAATAGGGATCTTCTGGGTCCTTATTTTATTGTATGTTTGCCTCTAAGTGATTTTTTAAAATTTCTAACTGTTTAATTAACTTAACTTTTGAATTTTGAATTCAATAAACACTGAATTAAAAAGTGCATTTCCATTCATACGGTACAACAAAAAAGAATTGCAAGTGAAACAATAAACTGCTATCAAATACAGATTGCTTTTTTACACATTAATACAATTTTAATAATTATTTTCTCATATATTGGGATCCATGTTCTTTTTCTCCCCCTTAGTCTTCCTCCCTCCTCAAAACAGCAGAGTTATTATATAGATCAAACATGTTATCATGCAAAACATATTTTGCTGTTCATCATGTTGCAAAAGAAGACACATATAGCTTACATGAGGAAAATAATTATGAAGGAAAGATAGTAAAAAATGGTATGCTTCAATCTTCATTCATACTCCATTAATTCTTTCTATGTTGGTGGATATTTTTCCCTGTCATGATCTCAAAGTGACTTGAAGGTACTCTCTGTTCAGTAAATGTTGGGTGAATGGATAAATTAATGGATGCTCCTCAGAAGGTAAGATCAAAGCACTTTTCACACAAAGAAAGATAAAAATAATTAGAGAAATATTGATTGCTCCTGTGTAGACTGAACTAATGATAAAAATAATAATTTGACCTAAATGAATTTACTTATTTAATGCTATACTAATGAAACCACCAAAGAATCATTTTATAGAGCTAGGAGAAAATAATAAAATATATCTGGGCAAACAAAAAGTTAATCTCAAGAATATCATTGAAAAAATGTGAAAGAAGGTGATTTAACAGTTTTCAATTTCAAATCATATTACGTTATCATCATCAAAACAATTTGGCATAGGCTAAGAAGTAATGTGATGGCTCAATGGGATAAGTACACAACACATAGTAGAAAATAATCATAGTAATCAAGTGTTTGATTAACCTAGTAGTCCAGCTTATTGGGAAAGAACTCACCAGTTGACAAAAATTTCTGAGAAATCTGGAAAGCAGTTTGGCAGGAACTAGTCATAGACCAGAATCTCACATGGTATACCAAAATAATGTCAAAATGGGTAAATGATTTAGACATAAAAGGTACTATCCTAAATAAATTAGAGGAGCAAGGGAAAATGTAATTTTTGGATCTACAGTTAAGTGAAGAGTTTATGACCAAGTGAGATAGGACAAGAAGCCAAATGAATAATTTTGATTCCAGTAAGTTAAGAGGTTTTGCACAAAGTATTATAGTCAAAATTAGAAGGAAAACAGGAAACTTGGGGGAAAAACTTAAAGGAAGATTTTTTTCTGATGAAGGCCTCATTTTTCAAGTATGTAATATTATATATGGAACTTAGTCAAACTCATAAAATCATAACCATTACTAAATTGATAAATGGTCAAAGAAGATGAACAGGGAAATCACAGTTATGAATAGGTTAAAGGAAAAAAAAACTATCTAAACCATTATCAATCAGAGAAAAGCAAATGGAAACAATTCTGTGGTACCAATTCTATTTGATTGCTAAGATGAAGAAAAGAAGAAAAAGATAAATGCTAGAAGGATTTAGAATTATAAAGACACTAATACACCATTGGCTGAGTTGTGAAATGATTTAATGATTTTAGAGAGCAAATTGGAATTATGCCCATAATGCTAGAAAACTAGCCTTTGATCCAGAAATACCATTACTAGGTCTATGTCCTGAAGAGATCAAAGAAATTAGTAAAGGATCTGTTTGTATGAAAATATTTATAGCAACTATTTTTGTGGCAGCAAAGAATTGAAATTTCAGAGGGATGTCCATCCGCTGGGGAATGGTTAAGCAACTTGTGGCATATGATTGTGATAGAATAGTATTTTGCTATAAGAAATGACCAGAAGGTTGGTTTTAGAAAAAAACCGTAATGACTTGTATAAATTCATGCAATGTGAAGTAAATCAGGGTAGAGTATGGTACATAGTAACAGCAATATTATAAGGCTGATCAGTTCTGAAAGACTTACCTGCTTTGATGAAGATAATGATCCAAGATTATTCCAAAGGGTACATGATGAAAAATGCTATTTATCTCCAAAGAAAGAATCAATGAATTCCAAGTACAGATTGAAGCATATCTTCCCTTTAATTGTTTTTATTTCATTTTTATGTTTTCTTATATATAATGACATAGGATATCATAACATATGATCTAATTATATTCTGTATACTATATTACATGATATGATGTATTTTATGAAGAGAATTTGATACATTAAAATTTTATCTTCTAGAAAAGATTACAAGTAGTATAGAGTAGGATAACAAATTCTAGGACCTTATTTCCTAATACCTTGTGGATTTAACTTTATTTTTTAGAAATGAAAAGGCTAATCTGCTGTGAAGGGATAAAGAGCTGTTGAAACATAACAAGGGCAGCAATCCCAAAGTGCCATAAATGAATAAACAAGGGAATACAAACATTAGAACTTGAGTAAAAGTGGATGATGTAAGGATTGAAAGGATAGAGTGCATTTCCTGAAACACACTCATGGGGATTCTATTGTCACGGACAGAGTGTGCGGTGTGTTGCCCATTTACAGAGTTGGAAATGGCAGGCTTCTTTATACAAGATGTGCCTATTTGTGAAGACAGCTGACATGCATGCTTGTTTCATCCCCAGAGCATAGACGTGGCTTAAGATTGTTATTTGCATTGTCATATGGCTGTGATACAAAATCACTATTTAAATGCAGAGAGGTTCACTTTGTCTCTCCCTGGGCTGGATCCAATCTCTGGCTCTGTGTACATTTGCTGCAGCAGATGATTCTGCTTTACGTTTTTCCTTCCACATTTCCAAGAAAAGCTATAGGGAATAATCCCATCTTGGCCAAGTACAAGGTGATCTAACCAATCTCTTTTATTTCTCACGTTCATAATGCTTAATAACAAAATAAGGAATCACAGTACAATGAATAGAACATAATAACCTTTTTAAAATAATTATTCCATATATTTTGTTTTTTCTTAAAACACTCCACCTTTTTTTCTTTTCCCAAAGTGTAATCCCTCATAATGCATATTTCGGATAGGAATCAGAATTACACCTATGATTTCATTAGTTTAGAGAGCTCCCAGGTAAGAAAATTCCCTTTAGCAGTGCAGGTTGCATGCTTTTTTGCTATTTATAACATTGAAGAGGTTTCCAGAGCACTGAGAAGTCAACTTACCCAGAATCCCAAAATCAGTATTTTTCAGGGGTGGAAATAAAATCCAGGTCATTCTGGTTCTAAGGTTGATTTTCTTTCCATTATACTGCATTTTAAGTCATAGCAAAAGGTGGGGGGTGGGGTGGGGAAGAGACAAAAAGCAGAATTTTTTTTTAAAAAGCAGTAATTCAACAAAACAAACAATATTAAAGAAATATAGCATATAGTGTTTTGCAAAGAAGTGTGGGGGAAAATATAGCTTCTCATATATTTTCTTTGGTTAAAACTTACACTAGCATTTTATAGCATTCAATTTTAATTGTTTTGTTCATAAAGACTCTTTTGGTGTAGCTATACTAAAGGAAGAATTAACTTATTGTAGAGAAAGTCAGTTAAGCTTAGTATTTTTTTGTTCTGGCACTGAAGATCTTTCCTTACATAAGAAATAAACAGCTCCACTAACACTTCCAGGTGAAGAGGATTGATTGAGTCCAAGCATTTGAGAATGACTGAGACACACCTAGCAACACACCTGAGCCTGGTTCCTCTTTCCAGCACAGGTTATATTTCCATTCATCTATCTAGACACAGCCTGGTCCTGATGCTGTGGAGAGATGGAATACTCCTTCCTGTCCATTACCACTTTTTCCATTGCCACTTTCAGACTCTCCCTTTATCATCATTACTCATACTCAATAATCATCCTTCATTTGATATTCATATATCCCATATGTATCATCTAATCAAGATTCTGGTGTCTGTTGACTATGGAACTTCAAGATACTCTTCTTCCTTTCTAAATAAGTTGCTGGCATCCTTTCTCCTCTCCAAATTCATCCTTCCTAGTTCAATATACATATCAATAGTTCCTCCAGCACCTCAACTTCCCAATTCCTGCTTACTAATTTCTCATTTCCTACTCTAAATCAATTCTATTATACACAGAGATGTCTATACCCTTTATTGCTTTCCATCACCACAAATGTTCCAGTTCTATGTTCATGAACTCTGAAATTCCTTTATCTAACCACAATCTATTGTCATTCCAATACTCCATTTCCCTTGCAACCAACCTTCAAACTTATTATTTGTCCTCACCAATTTCTCCAAATCCTTACATCTTTCCTAGGACATCTGCCCTGGCTGCCCTTTATTTTGGCTATACTGTCCTTTCTTCCCTATCCTGAACCATTGGTGAAACAATTCCACTCTCTTCTGAGTACTTTATCTTCTTTTACAATCAAAGATCTTGCCCTGCCAAGCTTTAGCCCTAGATTATTCCTCTCAGGCATTGCCTTCACATGAAGCTAGAGAAAATCATTAAATAATATTGATTTATATTGTATTTGTTACAAATCTCTACTGAGCCCTGACTTGACAAAACATTTTTTTATATTTCTTTAATTAACTCACTATCCCTCTTGTCACAGAATTTTTCTGATCTTTTTCATTCTTCTTCAATATCTTATGGCTCCGTTATCTTCTCACCCTCTCAGCTGAGAACTTTGCCTCATACTTCCCTAAAAGTATTGAGGTCAGTCACAGTGAGCTCTCTCTTAAAAATATCACTTCTCTAGGATTCTTTATACCACTTTGTTCTGCTTTATCTCTCTTCAAGTGAAGAAGTTATCTTTCATTTTGCATAGACTAATCCCTCTATGTGCATAAGTGATTCAATTTGATCCCATCTATTCTTGTAGATTTCTCCCTTTAACATCCCCATTCTCACTTATCTTCAATTCCTCACTGTCTACAGGCTGCCTCTCTACTACCTACAAATACATCTATGCTTCCTTTGTCCTCAAAAAACCCTCACTTGAACTGATTGATCCATCCCTATCTTTTCTCTGTTTTGTAGCTAAATTTCTTGAGAAGGCTATTTAAAATCCATAATTTCACTTCATTTTCTCTCACTTGCTTCTTCCTCTTTTTTTTTTAATGCTTCACAATCTGGCTTCTGATGTCATTTTTAAACTGAAATTACTCTTTCCAAAGTTGCCAATGATTTCTTAAATGCCAGATATGAAGATCTTTTTGGCAATACTTCTCCTTTTTGATCTTTCTGCAGACTTTGATGTTTTTGATTACCCTCTTCTCCTTGGTACTCCCTAGATTTTTTGGTGACATCATTCTTTTCAGTTTCTTCTCCCTAACTATCAGTCCCTTCCTCAGTCTCCTTTGCTGTTTCTTTATGCAGGTCACATGACTGGATGATCCTTAATTCTATTCTACCTATCTTCTTTTCTCCCTCTTTATTATTTTATTTGGTAATTCCATTAAGTCCCAAAGATTCAACCTTTATATAGATGATAATCTGATTAATTTATCCAGTTCTTATCTATCCCAACAGACTAGATGTTCTGAATTGGATATCACTCACAGATATAAACTCAGCATTTATGAAACTGAATTCAGTATTTCCCCCCCTCAAACTTCCCCATCTTTCCAATTGCCTTATTACTATGAAGAATGCCTTCATTCTTTCAGTTATTCAGGTGTGCATCCTAGGTATCATCTTTAGATTTTCAATATTACCTCCCATATCCAATTAGTTAACAAATATTATTTCTACCTCACAATATGGCTAATACAATACCATCCACCACGCTGATGCAGGACCTTATAACCTCACACCCAGATTATTGCAGATACCCACTTTTTGCCTCCCTTATTGGAGTTGCTTCCTATTCCAGTCTAACTTCTACTCAATTATCAAATTGATCTTGCTAAATCACAAGTTCAACCATATCACTCTCTGACTTAGTCAAATCCAATGACTTCTTATTACCTTTGGTATCAGTTTTAAAATCATCCACTCAATTTTAGAGGTTTCTATTACCTGGCTACTTCCTACCTTTCCAGTATTCTTATTCTTTACATTTCCCATTTCCCCACACTTTGTGGTCCAAAGATACTGATCTCCTTGCTATTCCTTGAATTAGACACTTTCTCTCCAACTCTGGGCATTTTCACTTACTTTCCTCCACACCTAGAACCTTTCCCTCCTCATCTATACTTCCTAGATTTCCTACAGTCAACATGGAATCTAAAAGTCCCTGGTCTTGTGGCCCAGAGGGACCCCGTGATCTCCAGTGCATTTAGTTTTGGAGGTCAAAGCCTTAGGTTTGAGCCTGTTCCTGTGAGAGTCCACCCCGAGGAGAATCTCAGACTTAACTCAATCTATTTCAGACAGGGACTAAACCCAAGACAAAGTCAAGGGACTCTTTGGAGTAGTAGGTAGCGCATCTGTCTCCCAAGCTGAAGGTCCTGAGTTAGATTCTCAGAAGGGAGGGTGTGATATACTGGGAGAAGCTTCTGGAGACAAAGAGTCACTCATGTAAAATTCTATCTTTGGCAGGATATCTTTCCTGACTCATCACCTAATGATGGTACAATTATGATATTCCTTTTACAGATGAGGAAACTGTGTTCCAGAGATGCCGAATTACTTTTCCAGAGTGACGTCATTACTAAAAAAATGAGGCAAGATTTGAACTCATGCCTAGCACCTCTGACTCTCCAGTAGCTATGCTAATAATTTCAAGATCAGAAATATAAGGCTGCAATTTAATGCTTTTTTTATTGTAGATTGTTAGCATGTTATCTTCCTCATTACAGCATAAACTCTTTGAGAAAGAGAATTTTCTTTAACTTTCTTCATATCACCAGAGCTTAGTACACTACTAGACACATAGTAGGCATTTAATAAAAGCTTCTTTTTTGTTTTTTGAAATAATAATGCTCCTTCACTGAACTACTGCCACAGGATTTGGAGATTTGCAAAACTCTTTTAATACACTAAATTATTTGGCATTAGTTAATGAATTAATCAATAACAAGCATTTATTAAGTGCTTACACAGCTATGACTAGGGGGGAGAATTCTTTACCCAATAAGGAATAGAAGTTATCACAAAAGATAGAATATAAATAGTTTCAATTTTGCATGAAATTGAAAAGCTCTCGCATGAATAACCTTAATGCCAGTAGGATAAGAGGGAAGTGATCTTTGCCTAAGTTATCTTGATTTAATAATGGTCTGATTTAAAGATATGTAGAGTACTCAGAGTAGTTGATGTACAGGAGTACTTGTTGCTTGATATTTTTAGATCAGATTAGAAAAAAACAAACAAACTTGAAAAATTGTGTTCAATCCCTGGATATACCTCCTAGATAAGACACAGCTTCCCAGAAAGTAGTTAGCTATAGGTAGAGGAACTCCCTATGGAAGCTTAGTGTCAATTCCCTAAAGGGGTGACTTTGTAGTATAGATCAATAGGTCTTCCAAGCTCAGGCTAAGAAAGGCAAACCAAAGGTACAAGTGGACCATTACCTAAATTAGCTTGCAAAAGCTTCCTGATGGTGCTGAAAAGGAGGAAAATTGCCACTTCAAAAATGGGCTCGAAAATCAGCTCTTCAACTTCTACTCACAGTTAATGATTCAAGTATGTATAATGTACTTCCTTTGTAATCCTATCTCTTATGCCTCTAACAAGAAACAAGGGTCAGCTGGGGGAAGTGCTTTGAATCAGTTACACTGGTAGAGTGACTTCTCATTCTAATTCCTCCTGAGATGTTAGGCTGCCTCATGATTTTGGATAAGCCACTTGGAATGTGGCCATTTTGTTCTTCTGCAAAAAAGAGTAGAGAATAAAAACCCTAAAAGTGTAGAGACTGTGGTGTTCACTAATCAAGACTATTAAGATTAAGTAGAAAATTTGGAATATTAAATGACAAACCTTTTAAAAGAGGGAACTAGATGAATGATGCTGTGATAGACCCTGGGCATACAAAGACAAAAACCAGACAATCTCTCTTTTTCTTTTTTTTTCCAATTTTTCAAAAACCTGTGCTTTCATTCCTGCAGAGTGAATCCTTCTGAAACTCAGATAATCCTTGGGAGTGACTGTGACTGAAAAAAAAACAATTTGACTTGATAATGAGCCAATACAAGCTCACAGAAACTGGTAATGAATGATAAGCATATGATCCATCATCAGGTGTCTAATAATTAATTATTGATTAATTACTTAACTAATTACCCAGCACTTTTAGAGTAAACTTTTTGAGGTGCTAAATAGGTAAAAACAAAAACAAAGACAAGAAGAATTTCAGCTTTCCATAAACTTCTATTCTACTGAGCAGAAACAATCCATATATAGAAAAGTATTCTATAAGGGATAGAATCATAAATGTGATTTCGTGAACACAGGGAATTCTTGGATAAGAATTGTTTTTTGTTTTTTGCCAATTCAGGTTGACCTTTTTCTGAAATTTGTAGTGTTAGAGAGAACCTAAGAGCAATGACAGGTTAAGTGACTTATCTTGGGCCAGGTAGCTATCATATATCAAATGTGTATGACTTGAACACATGCATTTATGGCTTTCAGTCAGATTTTATCTATTATGAACTCTATTTTTCAAGTAAATACATTATACAATTTTATTTTAAAAGGTTTACTCTTATGTGAGTTTGGCTATTATTTTGTATGTTATTTTATTAGGTATTATGCTAGTTCTTTCCAAACAGGAAATAAATGCACATCCATAAACTAAAAAGGAATAGGTGTCTTAATGGAGAAGAACTTTCTTGAGCTGAGCTTAGGTCTCAAGAGGTGAGGATGGAGGGAGCATTCTAGACCTGGAGCAAGTTGTGGATGTGGAGCAAGAGCCTGTGCAAAAGTGTGGACTTGAGAAATGATGTGATATGTATGGGAACTAAGAAATAGGTCAGTTTGATTGAATCATATCCTACTCTGTAATGACATAGAACCATTCCTAATGTGTGCTCTGTTACAGCTTTTAAGAACACAATGTCATTTTCTTATCATTATGAGATATCTGATGATAGAAGAAGTTTAATTAATACACTGAAATATTTTCTCACTAGAACTATACAGATGACAACTGCAAATTTTCTGTATATAATTTTTACTCATTCAATTATAAGCTTTTTCCCCTCCTATTCTCAAAGTCTTTATATAAATAAACATATATTCAACAAAACAAATTTCCATATTGGACAAATTCAGAAATTCACATCTCATTTGGCATTTCCCTACTTCTCTGTTAGGTGATAGTTAACATTCTTCAGCACTAGATTTCTGGAATCATTGCTGGTCATTGTATTGATCAAAATCCTTAATTTTTTTTCTTTTTCTTCTTCTTGTTCTTCATTTTCCTTTTGCTTGTTCTTCTTTTGCATTTGTCTTCATTGTTTGTTATTGTTTTCACACCATGAATGTTTTAGTAGATTTCAAGATATGCATCCCACTCTTTATTCTAGGCATATTGTTAATACTTCACCCAGATTCCAAAATGCCTAGCTTTGAGTCTGGGGTATGGGAGTTAGAGGTGTAGCTATAGCAAGCTGACTTTCACTGTGTTCTCCTAGTGCTCATCATATAGTTTCCTGACAACTAGAATGTAGTATGTACTTTTTTTCAGCCATCATATAGCCAATAATCTTCAGTGTACACAAAATCCCAGCCTTATTACCTTAGACTTTATTAGCATCAGGAATATAGACATTTAATCCCTATTGCCTGAAAAAATAATGTCTGTCTCAAAAACTCATAGTTTTCTAAGGAAAAGAAATCTTGGAATTCATTGGAGCAAGGGAGAGGGTGTTTGTTTAACTATGATTTTACTTGAATATCTGAATTATTAAAAATTTATAGGGGATATAATCTATATTTGTCCCCCTGTAGCTATTGATAGGTATTTAGAGAAATTAGTGGTTAGTGAAAATCTAACAGAGAAAATTTGGTGGCATTTATGCCCCGTTGAAAATTTTTGAATTTTCAGAGAATTATTTAATGCTGTGGAAAACAAGGTTCTCCACCCAAAGCACAGATATACTCCTAGTCATGTACATGCTTATTTGCCAACAATCATTAGTACAATTAAGGTTGATTGATTTGATCTTGGTACCAGAAGGTAACAGCAAGTATTTGATTCAAATGATAGGGCTATAAAGTCGACCAGTATTTTTTTTCTTAAACTTTATAGACTATTCAAATTGATTTTTAAATTCCCACTGTCAAAAAGCTTATGACATAATAGACTTACCACAATTATTAGGTCACCTCAACATGCTCTTCAGTTACTCTTTAAAATAAAAATTGATTCTTCTTATCTTCTCCATTTAAGACCTATTTGCTTAATATTTTTCATTTTATCTTTCTGCAAAAGGTCATTACATTTGAAAGAGCAAGAATAGGCCTATCAAAAGGCTGTCAAAAGAATAGCAGGATCATTTTAAAATAGCAAGGCTCAAAGTCCCGGATGCCTTCCTGTAATTTGGCATTAGGAATCTATAGCAAAATCACACTTCAAGCAAGATGATCAAACTAAAATTAGACATTAAGGATTCATCAAGACTTGAAAAGTCAGGCAATTGGACCCACTCTTGTTTCTTGGAATGTGTGAAGTGTTACAAATGCCGCCTAATTCTTTTTGGAGCTCAAGGCAAAGACAGAACTCAGGGAACATGTTGGAATGATTTGAAGGATTGTAGCAGAAAATGACTTGGATTTGCTCATCTGGCTTCGAGTTCAGAGGAATGACCAGCAAACTGACTTGTGTTCTCAGCAGTGTAGACTCTGAAAGGCTGGAGCAGATGTTGTGGGCCCACTCCAGGCAAATACACGAGGTTTTGTGGTTTCTCTTAAGTGTTGGCTAATATCTACCATATTGAAAAGTCAATGTCCTTTTTCAACTGGCCTGACTGTTCCTAATGCAACACAGATGACTTGAACTCTGGTTATGCCTTTTTTTCCTTTTTTCTTTTTTTTGGTAGCATGAACTGAAGTCTGTAGGACTCAGACTTGTATAATAACATCCATGTTTCCTTAAAAGGAAATAACATATATACCAGTATATGTGTATATGTAGTATATTAATATATATACACAAATATATATATATATATATATATATTCCCTTGCCTTAAGAAGTTTTTACTTTTGGGTTGGTTTTAAAATACTTATATGCTATAACCCTTTTCTAATTATTTGTATTTGAGGCTATCTATAAGTGAATAACTACATTTGAAGTTTTATAAGCATGCTATTGTGGATATTTTTCTAATTTTATGAAATTATAGATACATTTTGCTAGAAATTCAGATAACTGAAAAAAAACTTCAGAAAAAGACACAAAATTTTTTTTTTCAAATTCCTCGAAAGCAAAAGTTATCTGGGAAATGCTTATAAATATAGATACATCATTATTAGAAGAATTTGTTCATAAATAAATGTATAGCATTCATTAATATAGACTAAAATCTCCCCTTCATGAGTTCCAGTGATTTAGGCAATCCCTATCCTGCAGGCATAATAAATGAAACAGGAAATGAAATCAGGAAGTCTCTGGTTCAAATCCTACCTCTGCAGTTTACTAGTTTTTTGCCTCAGTTTCCTCTTTCAAATCATGATGACAATGCCCATAATTTTTACTTCACAGAGAGGTGAAGAGGTTCAAATAAAATAACTGCTTTGGAAACCTTAAAGAACTCTACATAGATTAGCAGAAAGAAACCAGCCAGCCGGTCTTTACTGGAGCCCCTTATCTAATGCAGATTTTTACTGATTCAAAAAAGGATATTTATAGTGTTACACAACATTCAGAAATATAACACTTATAACACCTTCTGTAACCAATTCCTAGAAACCTTCAAGATGGTTAATTAAAGAGCAGTCTGAGGGACAGTGAGGTTGCCTACTGGATAGAGGGCTTGGAATCTGGAAGACTCACCTACATGAGTTTGAATCCAACCTCTGAAACTTACTAGCTGTGTGACTGTTTGCCTCAGTTTCTTCATCTGTAAAATGAGCTAGGAAGAACATGACAGCCCCTTCCAATATTCTGAAAAGTCCCCAAATAAGGTCATGGAGAGTTGAACATTACTGTAACAACTCAACAACAACAAAATAAGCAAGTCAGCATGGGAAAAAACAAACAAACTGAAGTATAGTGAAGAGAAAGCATAAGTCAGGGCAATAAAGACTTCCTTTGATAGGAGCCTTAAGAAAATCCCTTACCTTAAGATCTTAGAATTAATATTATATAATAGTTCTAAGGTAGAAGAATAGTAAAAGCTAGGCAATTGGGGTTAAGTGATTTGCTCAACACCACACAGTCAAGAAGTGATTGAGTCCAGATTTAAACCTAGGAAGGACTGAGGGTCTCTATGGCCTGGCTTTCTATCCCCTGAGCCATCTAGCTGCTCCTTGCTAGGATCCTTTTTCTCTCTCCATATCTTCAGGGCTTCCATTCTTAATCAAAGTACAGAGATCAATCCAGGATCAATAAGATTACAGCAAGCAAGTCAAAGCTCAAGTTAGCTCCAGTGATTTAGACAAAGCTTGAATATAGTCCACTCTGGTATGTCTGCAGTTGGATGGCCATCCAGAATTGCAAATTTCAGTGAGACTTGTGGTCAAGATGGCTACAGGGTTGTAACACCTCTCAAAGACCAGTGGCCAATTTCTAGAAAGTTGGAGTCAATGGTCTCTGAAGTTTCTTCCCATCCAAATATTCTGTGATCCTTTGATTTCATATTTTCAAAATACTTCCTTCTAGAAGGAATTTCTTCCCCTCTCCCCTTTCTCTTCAATAATCTTATACAATTTTTGATGTGCTGCTCATGTTTTATCTCTTCCATGAAGTCTTCAGAGGCTATTCTAGTTCTTTTTGATCTCCCTTTCCTCTAAATTCCTACACTTGAACTTTAGCTGCTTTCATATTACTTTTATTGCTGTTTTATATTATTTATATAAAATATGTCTATATATATATACTTATATATGTATAAAACATATATCATTTATATGTGTTTTATATTATTCTCCAATGACTTAATGTGGGTTAATGTTTCCTTGACTAGAATGTAATTCCCTTAAGGGCAAAGGCAATGTTCTAAATATCTTTGTATGCCCACAGGATGAAAGGGAGAGTTGAGCACAAATTAAATACTCAATGAATATTTGTTGCTCATCTGATAACTAAAAATCCTTATAGCTGATGATAATCTTAGATATAAGTAAAATAGCAACAATAGCTAGAATTTAAATTTGTATAGATTTGTGAAGTATTTACATCTATTACACATTCAATATTCACAAAAACATATTAGGTAAGGCCTATTATTATCCCAATTTTTAGAGAGATTGAGTGAGTTATATAGAGTCACACAGCTTGCAAATATATGAATTCAGATTCAAACTCATGTGTTCCTGACTCCAGGTTCACTACCTAGTTGATTCATATTGTTAAAGTTGTTTAAAAATGATTTTCTACCTCTCCCATTGGAAGAACAATTATCAGAGCTGTAAGAAGTGGTAGAAATGGTGATGAGGAAGAGCAGGCTTCCCTGAGGCAGAGTTGCTGTGGAGATAAAGCACCAACTGGAACATCTTGGGTTTTCCAAGTTTCCAAAAGACAAGAAAGTACCCCTTGTGGAGTAATCAGGGAATTTAGTGAGCTATGGATGATGTTCTAAATTCTTCCTTGTGGAGAAAAAAGCTAGTGAATCTTCCTATTATGGTAAAAAAAATAGAATTCCTGGGTCTTCAGTACTGAACTACAACATTCTCAGCTTTTTTATATGCTATATTTTACTATAGCAGAGTTTTATTAGATTTTAAACTTTTTTTGTAATTAGTGTTTATAGTGTGATCACTTTAAGTACTACTTTATTCTATTCAGGGATATTTCCCCTATGAAACAGGATGAATCTTTAAAGAAATACCTTCAGTCTTGGAATAAATACTGTGTATCATTTTCAAGGCAGAAGAGGATAAGTCCTAGGCAATGAGGGTTAAGTGACTTGACCAGGGTCACACAGTTAGGAAGTGTCTAAGGTCAGTTTTGAATGCAGGACTTTCCATCTCTAGGCACTAGATCCACTGATCCACCTAGCTGCCCCCAGTCTTTGATTCTATCAGGCAGACTCAGGGAAAAAAAGATTCACTTCCTGGAAATTCATTATTAAACCAGTTTTGATGGATCTTAGGTAATCTCTTACAGTTGAAGGCTAGATGCAACTTGTAAAACCTGATGTATCATTGAAACTGCCCATTATGGTCAAATAGAAAGTCTGTCTCTTGATGATTTATGTCAATATAATTCAGTTCAATAAGCATTTTGGGAGCTACTACTATGGGTCAGATTCTGTGTAAGGGGTTGCTGCTATTGACTGCTTTGCCTCAGCCCCTGGACAGTTCCTGCTCAGTGAACTCTGAGATGTCTGACAGCTCTGAGATGTGATTCTATGATATCAAACCACCAAGGTCTGCAGCCTGCTCGCAGACATCTCTTCTCAAAGAGGCTTATGAAATGAATGAAGAAGGACATCGCAAAAACAAGGGAGAAGACAGATTCAAAGGAGAGGAAATAAGCAGCAATGGCAACTACTCCAAGGGATGTCCAATTATCTTTAAGCAATCTAGCTCATCCTGAGCATTTTATTGGTAGTTTACTATGAGGCTTCAAGATGAGTGATTTAAGTCTTCTAGTTTTGCCTTATTTTATATAGATGCAGAAACTGAGGTCAAGAGAGACTGAATGATTAATAATAAATAATAAATAACCAGGGTTGCAGAGCTAAGTTTTTGAACTTTGAATCTTCTGCTCTTGAAGAAGGAAACACACCATAGGAAGAGGAAGTCAGGGGATGAAATATATCCTGGTGGTATTTTGGCTCCCTTGAAGGTCTTCTTATCTTCAAGCCTCTAATTACAAAGGCAGAGCTCTTCCTTTAGCCCACTGCTACCTTCTACAGATACACTATTGAACACCTCAGTAGCTTGAATGGGAGTCCTGCTATGATCTCCATTCAGGGAAAACTTAAATCCAGCTTAAACCTGGATTCCACCTCTGACCTATAGTTCCATTTTTCACTTGACTATAATTCATGAATGGATTTGATTTTAATTTAGTTTAGTGTGTGTGTGTGTTTAGTTTTTATTTTTGGAAGTATAGATTGTATCCCACTCCACATTTGCCAAAAAGTGAAATATACTTTATTTTTTCTCCTGCTTATAAATTTGTTCCTTCCCTTCTTCCTACTACTCTTTATCAGCTCTACTCACACACACACACAAATTCACACAAACAGCCAGTTTGATTAATTATAGATGGATTTATTCCCATGGATGGTTGAGACCCTAGTGAACTTTCCTTAAGACATTAATAATTCTTGACAAGGACTTCTTTTGTGCTCTGGTTCTGAACGGGAAGCTCACTCTACATAATTATCTTGTTCTAAACTGGGTTATAGATTGGGAGGAGCAGAAGCTGATAGGAAACAGCTTTACCATAAATATATAAAGTTCAGTTGCTCTCCTATTGCCCCCAAACCATCACTACTCTTTTATTCAGAACTTAGCCTCTACCTACAAATGGGACAACTTCTAGTTAAATTTGGAGCGGGGTTGAGGAGCAAGAAACAGAGTTCAGAGTTGTATTCGAATCCTATGATTTCCATTTTTTTCATTATACTTATCAATTAGCTCAGCACATACTCAGACCACTTAAAATGATGTAAGCCCCATGGAAGTCACAGGGCATCCAAGACTGAAGAACATTCTGTTCTGGCTTAGTATATGGCTATTTGGATGCAGCCTCTTTCTATTGACCACAAAACCAGAATCATCTATGTCTTTAAACTACCTGACTAAGCACAGTCTGACTCTCTTCCTGAATTCTTGTCTGAGAGTAAAGAATTCCTTATTAGAGCTGGTGTCATTTTGTAGTAAGTGCTTATGACTTCAAAGGAGCAAGTCCCCAGTGTCTCCTCAATCAGTCAGTTAACCAATAAACATTTTAGAGCCTACTGTGTACTGGGAACTAGTGGTGATACTATTTTAAGTTGTCTGTGCATCAAAACTTCATTATCACAGCAAATGACAATGGTTGGTAAAAGAATTCTTTCACTCATAGACATGAATTCTGGGAGAAGTAGCCTATATATTCAGTCCTGCAATGCTAAAGATGAGGACAGCTCCAGTTACATAGATAATGGCAAAACAAACACATTTCTCCTAACCATACTGTAGCACAGAGCACAGTTACCATAGATTCCCAGTTGTCCTCTTCTAGGAGCAAACCATCAACAACTCTAATGTGGCTGATGACATTTTAAGTGATTTAGTCACTCATACAATTTTATGTACAAAAAGTAATGAGAGGTAACCTAGGGTAGAGGATAGAGGGCAAGAACCTTTGTGTCCCTCTATTAAATGTATAATTTCTTCATGTTCCCTTCCTAAGATAGCATTCTTAACATTGGGTCTATTAGAACACACATGCATATTCTTGATAATGCTATTTAAGTATAATCATTTTCCTTTTTAATTTTATTTAATTTATCATACTCATTTATTTTATTTTCTGAGAAGTGTGCAGCCTTCACCAGAAAGCCTAAGGGATTCCATACAAAAAAAAAAAAAAACAATTAAGAACCCCTGCTTTGAAACTATAAGTTTGAAAAAGTTTCCAGCCTGGTTTTGTAGAGGGAAATTCTATACCAAGATCAAATTATAGATTTAGATCCAAACTAAATAAATGAAAAAAATAGAACAATTGAAGTTTAATGACTACCCCCTTTTCCTGCCAAGAATTTTTCTTTTATCTTTACTTTCTGCTTTAGTAACAACTCTAATATAGAAGAGTAATGACTAGGCAAATGGTAAAATGTCACTTTTTTGTTTCTCCTTCTGAAAATATGAGTAAACATACTATATGTGTATACATATATGTGAATATGCATACAGATATGAATATGTGTCTATGATATATTATTTTAACTCTGTCTTCATTGGGGAAGGAGGGGTTGGTGTCACTGCCAAAAGAGATAATTCTTTATTAACAAACAAAGAGGAAAATGCCCCAAGCTCCACCACAGGTCTAACTTCAACAATTAGAATTCAATAAAAATATATTAAATATTTACTACATGTAGTGTCTTATGTTAGGCACCAAGGAAAAATTAAAGAAATACCACACATCCTCTGTCCTTCCAAATGAAAATATGTCTATGATAAAAATTTGACTATGAGAAGTACATGGAGATTACATTACCTTATCAAAAGCAATGCCAGAATAATGAAAGCTTTGCTTGCGAATTACCAAATTTGAAAGATTTTAAGTTCCCATCTTGATGGCAAAGAGCTTTCCTGTCATCCAAGGAGAAGCCAATCTAAGTTTGGAGAGTTTAATCACCAAGTTGACTGATGGATATTTTGGCCATAACCATTCTCAAAGACTATCTACAAAGGAAAAGAGAGATCGAGAACTGTGCTGATCAATAGAATATACACAAAGAGGATTAGACTCTGTCACTGGAATGGACCTCAGAAAATCATTTAATTTAATTTGTCTTCTTTTATACAGATAAGGAAACTGAAGCCCAGGGAAAGAATTGTTTTGCCCAAATTTACAGAGATAGTGAGGGAACTGGAATTTGAACCTAAGTAAGTCTTCTTGAATATAAAGCTCAGACTCTTTCCACAAACCTGCTTTGCTTCCAAAGGTTGCAGATTCTCATAGTATCAAAGCCTAGTTTCAAAGTATAGGTCCAAAAAAAATATCCTGAGAGATTCCAGGAAGGTCAGGCCAGGGTAAAATTAATGCAAGAGGGGCTATCTGAGATCATACTTGAATGGAAGGAGGGATTAAAAGCATAGGGAGCAGAGATGACCATTTCAGGTTTAGGGGACAATATAACCAAAGTCAGTGAGGTTGGATATAGGACAAGAATGAGAGACAGTGAGTAATGATGATGATGAAAGAAAGCAGTATGAGATAAGGATGAACAGGCTCATTGTGGGTGGCCTGGGAAGTCAGGAAAAAGGAAGATCTTGCTGTTTGATGCTTACACTAAAAAGTAAGCAGATTAAAGGTTCTCTATTAAAGTAAATGATTCTTAAACTGTACATGGCTAATTATATGAAATTATTTTAAAAACATCAATGAATTTAAAATAGTGTTGATAAATATTAAAAAAATTGTTCCCTGGCAGAGCATCATATGTAAAAATATATAATTTGTTCTCTTTTCAATCCCTTTCCCTTCCTACTTTCCCATATAAATTTCTATATCCCATTGATTGTCTATGTTCTTCCCTCATTGAGCCAATTCTGATGAGAGTAGGGCTCACATGTACCCTTCCCCAACTTCCCCACCTTCCCCTCCACTGTATAAGTTTTTTCATGCCTCTTTTATGAAATAGAAAATGTTAATCTTTGGAAACTATTACTTGTTGAAATAGAAAAGGTGATCTGTGCTGACACTATTACTTGTTGCAATGACTGAATGTTCTGGCTTACTAGAGAGAGCTGCTACCAAGTATGGGGACACCTGCCTATTTGCAATGATGGAGAGATGAGAGACACTGCTAGTACAAGGGAATGCTTCCATGGGGGATTGCTCTAGATAGATACTGGGGGATACTCTGGGGTTTCTTACTGATCCCTACTGATGGCTAATGAATCAGTATATCTTTCTAACCTCCTCCTCCCTTTCACTCCCTCCATTCTCCAACCTTCTCCTCCCTGCCTCCCTCATATCCCAATTCTTCTTGAAGCCTTTGGCTTCTTCCCTCCCACCTTGAGCGGACTATAAAGATACTCTTTTTCCTTTTCAAGTCAAGGGGTTTATTGGGATAACAGGATAGGAAACTGAGGTAAGAGGGATGAGGATTTCTCTAATCTATAATGAGGGAGAATTTGAGGGTTTGAGAAAGTAGTCCAGTCACAACTGTGACTCTAAGACAGTTAGAGAGATGGAGGACAACAGCTGTTTAAAATCTTCTTCACAAGGCTACCAAGAAAAGTCTCTACTTCAGCCTGGCTTTCCTCCAACTGTTGGTCAGTCAAATCCCAGAGAGATCAGAGGTTTCTCAGTTGGTCAGAGAGACCCAAAGCCAAGTCAGCCCCACAAGGGTCTTCAGCCAGCCTTAACTCCCCAAGAGAGGGAAACAAAGTCCAAAGTTTCTCCCCTGGTCAACTTCAACTGCCCAGAGCCAGAGAAACAGAGACAAAGTCACAAGTTTCTCCCCCTGGCCAGCTGAACTGCCTCTCCTCCTGGGAACATTCCATTTGGAACCTTCTTCTTGATTGACAGCCAGGTCCCCAGCCTTGGTTCTTGCATCTTGGCTTACAAGTCCTCTCTCTCTCTTTCTCCATGCCTCTACCACACTTAGTGTTATAATTTACCCTATTCTTTTTTCCCCTTCCCCCTGCTCTCAATGCATTCTTTTTTCTCCTGCCATAATTTTTTTTAAAATGTCATCCCATTATATTCAACTCACACCATTGCCCTTTGTCTATGTATATTATAACTAACTGCCCTAATAATGATTAAGTTCTTAGGAGTTACAAGAATCATCTTCTCATATAGACATATAAACAGTTTAACATTATTGAATGTCTTTTTATTTCTTTTTATTGTTGTTTTTTATGGTTCACTTGAGTCTTGTATTTGAGAGTCAAATTTTCCATTCAGATCTAGCCTTTGAATCAGGAATGCTTGAAAGTCCTGTATTTCATTGCATATCCATTTTCTCCTGAAGGATTATACTCAGTTTTGCTGCATAAGTGTTTCTTGGTTGAAGTTCTAGACCCTTTGCCTCTGAACAACCATATTCAAGACGTTCTGATTCTTTAATGTAGAAGCTACTAGATCTTGTGTTATTCTTACAATGGATACACAATATTAGAATTATTTCTTTTTTTTTCTGCTCATGATATTTTCTCCTTGGTGTAAGACTTCTATAAATTGACTAGAATGTTCCTGGGAATTATCCTTTGAGGACCTCTGTCAGGAGGTAATTGGTGGTTTCTTTCAATTTCTATTTTACTCTTGGGTTCTGGAAGACCAGGAAAGTTTTCCTTGATAATGTATTAAAATATAATGTTGTAGGTCTTTAAAAATATTAACAAAGTTTTCAGTTAGTCCAATAAGTTTTATATTACCTATTCTGGATTAATTTACCCAGTCAGTTGTTTTTCAAGTGAGATATTTCATGTTTTTCTTTTGTTTTTCATTGTCATGACTTTGATTGTTTTTAGATATCTCATGGAGTCATTAGCTTCCAGGACTCAATTCTACTTTTTTATCATAATTTTCTTGAGTGAGCTTTTGTACCTCCTTTTCTATTTGGTCAATCCTGCTTTTTAAATAATTCTTCTTTTCATTGGATTTTTGAGCCTTTTTTTTATCAATTGGTCTAATCTGTCTTTTAATTATTTTCTTTAGTATTTTTGTGCTTCTTTTAACCAAGCTATTGACTATTTCCCTGATTTTCCTTTGTTACTCTTTCTTTTCACAATTTCCCTTTGTTTCTCTTATTTTATTTTCAAAATCCTTTTTGAGCTTCTCTATTAATTCGTTTTTTGGGATTGAGAACAATTCATAGTTTTTGTGGAGGCTTTGGATGAAGCAATATCAACTTTGTTTTCTTCTGAGTTTGGGTTTTGATCTTTCCTGTCTTCAAAATAACTTTCTTTGTAGATTCTTTTCTTTTTGGTGTTTGTTTATTTCTAGCCTTTTCTTTTCTTTTATTTAAAAAAATGTTAAAATTGTGCCTACTAACTGTGGTAAAGGGAAAACTGTCCCAAACTTCAGGTTTTTTGTGCACCTGCCTTCACAACTAGTTCTAGAGCTCTATCTGCTTTCAGTTCTTCAAGGGTGGTACAATATAAGGGCAGGTGCATTTAATAATCTCCTGTACTGTAATCTAGTCTGTGAGCAATCACAAGCACTCTTTTCCTATTGGAAAGGGTCCCCAGGGTCCCCAGATCCCCTGTGACTATAAGTGCTGGTTTGTGCTAGTGCTCCTTCTCACCATAAGATCAGACCTCAGAGCCACTCCCTGGAGCTATGTAAGGGAAATGCAACCAGAGCCTTGTGCTCAGAGCCATTCTTTGATGGAGCCCTGTGATGTCCTTCTGAGCAGTTGTCATATTCACCCCTGTGCCCTTGCCCCACTGCCTGGCCCCTTACTAATTGTGACTAAGAGCTCCAGAAGCCTTTGCTTTGGACTCAATTATGACTAGGAACTGTTGCCTAGGTCAGTTCTTCCTTGGCCTGTTGCTTTTTTTATTTTCCCACTTCTACACCAGGGTGCTAGATCTTTTATGCCAGCCGTCTAAGTTGTTTTGGGCTGAAAAATTATTTCACTCCATCTTTTTGTGGGTTATATTTCTCAAAAATCCATTTTGAGGCATTTTGGGAGAATAATCTGGTAGAAATTGAATGGGTCTGTGAACTTTCTCTGCCATCTTAGCTCTATCCCTCAGCATTGACTTAAAAAAAAACAAAAAAAAACTTATTTTCTATCTTAGAATCAATACCTTGTAGTGATTTCAAGGCAGAAGAGTGGTTAGGGCTAGGTGATGGGGATAAAGTGACTAGTCCAGGGTCATTTAACTAGGAAATTTCTGAGGCTAGATTTGAAACCAAGACTTTTCATCACTAGAAATGTCATTCATTTTTTAATTTTTATTTTTCTTGTTATATGGTTGTTCTTTCCATTTATATTTTGTAGGTATTATGCATATTTTTTTTTTGCTTTGCTTACTTCATCTATAAATAGAAAAATTTTAATACTTCTCTATATTTATCACATTTGTCATTTTTTTTCCAGGATTACATCTTGGTACAATTTTTCAATAATTATTTTCCAACATTTTCCATGTTCTACACTTCTCTTCCACCCCTGCCCCTAAATCCCAATGACAGATAATATGGTATAGGTTGTATATGTATTATCACACAATACATATTTCCATGTTTATCATGTCATTAAAGACATATCTCTAATTCTAGAGAAAAATTAATGGGATTACATTTATCATTTCTTACAGCACAGAAACATTCCATTATTTACATGCCCCAATTTGTTTAGCCATTGCCCAAATGATGCCATATAAATTCCTTTTAATTACATTTAAAAGACATTGACAAAGACATTATGAGCATTCTTTGTTAGATGTTAACTTCATTTGTAGCCAGGCATGTGTTAACTATACATGGTAAATTATGATTCAAATCCCATTCTCAATTAGCCTGATTTTCATTTCGCCAAAAAAGTACTTTCTTCTGAATTGCATACCTTTACTACACCAAAGAGAAAGACCCTGTATGATTTTAGCTTCTTGCATGATACTTTATAATCATTGACAATGCTTTTGCATTACTAAAAGTGCCCTTGGAACTATGTGAATCACTTGAAATTATTAGTTGTCATATCTTTTGATAATACTCAAATTACTCATACTCTCTATTATGTCTTGGTTACCTGCCAGAGGAAGAGGACATGCTTCCCTCTTGTCATCAGCTCAATACATGTCTGCCACAGTGGCCCTGAGAAGGGGTCACTATTTTCTCCTACTCTACTTTCTTTTTCTCTTTTTGGATGACATATTGCCTGAAAGCTTTTGTGGTTCTACTTTCTCATTTTGGGGGATAGAAGAAGATCTATACTCCTCTCTATGTTCAGCTCTTTCTTCTTCAGAAAAAACCTAAAATCCATTTTAAGATTTGAGTTGGATACTTAGTTGCTTTTTTTTTCCTTCTCCTAATCCTCTGTGTGACATGATTTTAATTTCTTTTTACCTATTGAAGACTTGAGTCTTTTCCTCTAGGAACTCTTCATCTTTTTTTTTTTTATTTTTACAACCTAGAGTGAAGAGACACATTTCCTGAGTTCTTTCACCTTCTCCAATAAGGAGACCCATCTACATTTGAAACACAGATAATAGTTAACTTGATTGTGGTAAAAATGCAAACATCACAAAATTAATGCAAGTTCCTGAACAGGTCCTCTCTTCTCCATATGTTTTTTTCCTATCTGAGATTTTCTGACATTTCTTAAAACTAATAATGAGTATTTACATCTCATGTCTACACTATTCACAAATTGTTGAAAAATTTTGCATCTAATTGTTAATTAAGTTAAAGTATTTTAGAGTACATTTGCCCCAATCAAAAGCTTACTTGATCAATTTGTTTAACCCTTTATTTGTTCACTTACATTTTCTTGCTTACCTAGCTTTATCTTGACATTTTTGATCTGATTTTCCTTTGCTGTTTATCTCCAGAGGTTCAACTCTCACTCCTTTTTTATCCCTTCTGATCTTTCTTAATCTTTTCTTACCTTCTTTAATTATCTTTGATTTTGCCTTTCTTGTACTAAAGAAGTAGATTACCTTCTAGGCCTGAAGTTTGTTCCCCTTAAACTTTATCACCTATCTTTTGACCCATTGATGCCACTATTAAGTTTATTTCCTAAGGTGATCAAGAAAAGAGGAAAAGAAAATGTTCTAAAATATTTATAGCAGATTTTTTTGTGGTGGCAAGGAACTGGAAATTGGGAAATGGCTAAACAAGTTGTGGCATATGAATGTAAAGAAATATTATTTTGCCATAAGAAATGACAAAAAAGATGATCATAAAAAACATCCTGGAAACATGAAGTTCTGCAAAGTGAAATGAGAAGAAACAGGAGAACTTTGAACATAGTAACAACAATAAGGTATGATGATCAACTGTGAATGATTTAATCATTTTCAATAAGTAAAGAATGCAGGAAAATTCTAAGGAATTTATGATGAAAAAATAGATCTACCACCATAGAAAGGATGGATGGAGTCTGAATACAGATTGAAATATACCATTCTTCATTTTATTTACTTTGTTAATTTTTCTGTAATGTAAACAATGTATCTTATTTCATAATATGATGAATAAGGAAATATGTATTATATGATAATATATGTACAACCTATATCATATTACCTATCTTCTTGGGGAGAGGGGGAAAAGTAGGAGTAAGGAAAAAAAGAATGAGACATATTTTTAAACATAGCTAATGTGAGAATTAGTTTCTCTTGGATAAACATATTTATTGTAATTTGTTACATATTCTTAACAAATTATGTGTATCATATTATTGTTGTGTTTCCTATGATGTTACATAAAATATAAAAATATATATTTATGCTTTAAAAATATATTAATCTTAATTTTAACCAATTTTCTCAAGTTTTTCCTCTTAAAGTTTAACATATGTTCTGATCACTTCATTTGAATCTCTAAAAATTGGCCATGTGATTTCTTTCTCCCTTTAGACTAGTCACCTCCTTCTCTCTTCTCTGGTTCCATCTTTTATAGACTTCTCTAATAAAAGCTAATAGTTAAAAATCATCATGTTTATTCAGATATTAATAATAAAGAAATAGGTTTTGAACAATGATACATGTATAACCCAGTGAAAATGATTGTTAGCTCTAGGAGGGGGGAGGAAGAAGAGTGATTAACATCATGAATCATGTAACAATGGAAAAAATATTCTAAATAAATAAATAAATTATAAACACACACCCCCCCCCCAAAAAAAAAGAAAAAAAGAGGAAGGAGTAGAGGGAAGGAGGGCAACAAAAAAAGAGTAATTTTCAATTGTTGATTCATATACTTGACCATGGTATCCCTCAGCAAAGTATGAGTTTTCTCTTTCTTTTTATGACTAGGAAAGATTTAGTATTAACTTCCTATCATTAGCCAATGCCCTTTTCCTTCTGTAAAGAAAAAAAAAACCTCCCAGATATAAAATAAGCATCCAAAAGTATCAGCTTTGGAATTGCTTTCAGTTTGTGATTAAATACTCATTGCTCAAGATTTGGACAGAGAAGGAATACCACTCTCAGTCACTGATAATTTTACTCTAAAAATTATCAATAGTTAATTTCTCTTTTTTTCTTTTTTTATTGGAGTCCCATCCTTATGTTTCTTGACTGCCTATATTTAATATATTTTTTGTTACTGAGAATATAATTTTATTCACATTTGCATTTTTTATGATGCTTGTGGTAAAGAGAATATCTGACTGGTCAGAATTTGTGCATCTGATAACTTAGCTCTCTCTTTAAAAAAAAAAAAACAAAAAACCAAAACAACCCTTATCTTCTGTCTTAGAATCAATACTAAGTATTGGGTCCAAAACAGAAGAGCAGTAAGGGTTAGGCACTAGGGATTAAGTGACTTGCCCAGGGCTACACAACTAGGGAGTGTCTGAGGCCAAATCTGAACCTAGGACCTCCTCTCTCTCAATCCACTGAACCACCCATCTGCCCCCTCTTAGCTTTCTTCTGATGCAATTTGTTATTCAGATGTTTTTCAACATATCTAACTGTCTTGTTCAAATTTAAGTGTCTTGATTTTTTTCCATTCCATTCACTTTAATCCTTTTGTTATCCAAAATTTTGTCCAATTATAGTTGTATGATCTTAAAAACAGTTTCATATGATCATAAAACCAGAGCTAAAAAGAAGCCCAGAGCTATTTATTCCAACTCCTTAATCTTCTCTCCATCTCTGTCTCCCTCTCTTGCTTTCTCTCCCTCTCCTGCATCCCTCTTTCACCCCTCCCAACTTCATCTCAGGACCAAGTTAAGGAAAATTAAGGGATTCGTCCAAGTTTATACAGGTTATAAAAATCAGAGATGAGATTCAAGTTCTGGACATTTGTCTCCAGAGATAGGTCTTTTACCACTCTAACATATTGCCTACCTGCTGCCTATATATGTGCTGGGATAATATTGCTTTGCCATGTGACTTTGGACAAATCATTTAAACTCTATAACTCTTCTGAGGTTATTGTTAGGATCACATGAGGTATTTGTAAGTTCTTAGCATAGTGCCTGACCTAAAATAATTGCTATATAAATGTTAGTTGTTGTTGTGATTATCTGTTTCCTTATCTGAAAACAGGGATAACAAATACCTGTCTATTTAATAAAAATGTTTATGAGTGTCAAATAAGATTATATATGAAAGAATGATTAATAAACAAAAATGCTTTATAAATGTTGGTAATTACTATTATGTCTTCATTTACTGTATTCTATTGTTTAGATGGTTGTGTATCCTTTTTGTCTATCAACATAAAACTTGCTGATCATGAATAAAGGAAATACAAATGATAACAACCTAGAAATTTCACTTTACACTTTGCAAATTGACAGAGATGACAAAGGAAAGGGTCTGTTAATGTTGGAAAAGTTGTAGAAGGACAGACATACTAATGCAAACAAAGCATTGGTGGATCTGTGAGTTAGTACAACTATTCTTCAAAGCAATCTGGAATTATGAAGCTAGCATGGATAAAACATCTATGCCCATTAATTCAGACAGGCAAATACTCCTAGGAAGTTACTGATAAAAAGAAAGGTCCCATACACAAAAATATTTTTGCAGAAATACTTTCTGTGAAGGAGTTAGCTAAGAGGCTCAATGAATAGAGCTCTAAGCCTGGAGGCAGAAAGATGTGAGTTCAAATTTGATCTCAAACATTCACTAGCTACTGACCCAAGGTAAGTAATTTTACCTCTGTTTTCTCTAATCCACTGGAGGAGGAAATGGCAAACTACTTCACCTTTGTCAAGAAAACTCTATGGACAGTACATATGGTTCATGAAATCAGAGACATTTGGATACAAATGAATGACTGAATAACACTACTCTGATAACAAAGTAATAGAGTCAAAGTATATGCTGATCAGTTGGAGAATGCCTAAACAAATTATGGGGCAAAAATGTAATAGAATTATCATGATGTTGGAAAAGAAAAAAGGAAATGATGAATTCAAAGGATACTGAAAATATTTACATGAACTGATGTTGAATGAAATAAGCAAGGGCAAGAAAAAAATAGACAATGCCTAAAATGGTGTAAATGGAAAAAGAAACACAAAGAAAAAAGAGAATATTGTGAAATTATAAAACAATGAGCTCACCCCATTCCCCCAAAAGACATGAGAAGATATCTTTCCACAATCCTTTGCAGAATTTTGAGAATTCATGGATATGAAATATTGCATGTCATGTCAGATTTTTTAAAAATATTGATCATTTTTACTGAATTTTTCTCTTCTTTTTTGTTCTTTTTTCACTTGGGAGTTATCAAAGTTGGTTAGGATAAAGTGGTAGTAATTTGGATGATGTTAAAATAAAAGATAACAGTGAAAATCTAGCAAAATATACTTGGGATTGTTTGTAGTTTTAAGGCACCTTAAGTTGAATTATTATAACTATTCTTCTAGTTTTCTTCAAATAGCATGATTTACTTCTGTTATAAATTCTTGATCAAATAGGATGATTATAGAGAACTTTGCAAATTTTAAAGCATATTCTAAAGGTCAGTTATTATTAACATAGTTGTGATTGTTGTTGTTATTGTAGACAATAAGCAGGTTAATTAAAAAAAACAACAACATGGAATGGTCTACCTCAAATTTAGAAGAGTTTAAAGAGCAGAACCAAAAGAATAGTTTGCAATATCCGTCTTGCTTATGTAATAGGATAAGTTAGTGTTTCTCTCAAAAACTTTCTAATATTGGAGTATTTAAGTATCATTTTAATGACTCATTGCAACACGTTACAATGGAAGTACTGTTTGGAGAATGACTTGTGTATGTCTACCTCAAGAAAAAAAAAACTGAAAAATAGAAAGAAGCAAGATATAGTTTTATGTTGAAGATGCTAAAAGAAAAACTCTACCCTTCTGATACTTTTAAAAAAAAACTTTATTAAAGAAAAAACAACCAGAGTTTCCCCTGGCTGAAATTAACTGACTCTCTAAACTTTGAATCAAGTTTGAGTCAAAGTTCCCTCCTAGGTGCAGGACTGGTCCTTATATAGATGGATCCCATAACTGGAAGTAGGGGGCATGGCCCCTTCTCCAGCACGAGATTGGTCCATTCAAGACTAATGCCATGCCAGAAAGTAGTAGGGAGGAACCCCTGAGGTAGGCTGGGGGATGCAATTAAAACCCACAATATATGCATATATCTGTTTTTCAAATGATGTCTTCTCTAATGAAGGGAGACGGTGGAATGGAGACTTTGGGAAACTTAAATGTAACAAACTAACAAATTTAATTAAAAAAAGGAAACCAATGGAATGGTGAAACGACTACATTTTCTATTTTCTTCCCTCTAGATTTAATTGACAGTTTTCAGCACAACATTCCAAATTTCCTGGAAGCAGGAAGGTTTAGAAGCATTCTAAAGGACTCTCTTTTCTCCAAAGAAATGTTTTATATATTTTCCTATAATATGAATATCTGGCATATAGTTACCAGTGGGAAAGCTCACAGTTATAACTCCTAAGTTCTGAAGAGTACCCATTTCATGAATCTGTTAGAGAGGACACATATGGAGTAAAATTTAAAATCCTTTTTTTGTGAGGAACTAACATTCTTGTGTGTGTGTGTGTGTGTGTGTGTGTGTGTATGTGTGTGTGCATGTGTGTGTGTATGTGTGTGTGTGTGTGTGGATGTGTTTATGTTTTTGGTACCCTGTTCAATTAATATGTGACAAAGTATCTACCCTAAAGAGTTGGAGTGGAAAGGAGGTTTCTTCTTCATCTTTTACTTTCCTCTTTCTTCCCTTTACATATCAAAACTATGAGTAACCCTACTTAACATCTATATGTCATATGTAAAAATTAGCCATTTGGAAAATCTTTCTGAAAATAGACTAAATCCATAAATATGAGAGAACATTTTCTTTCCAAGTTAATGAAAGGATAATGAGCTTCTGATCTCAAATGAGTCAAATATGAAGTTATTTGCATTTGTAATGAGCAGAATGAGGACAAGGAATTTGCATATTCCAAGAAAGATTTAAACATCATATATTCTACTATGACATATTGACTCAATGAAGTTGATTGTCAATGGAGATTATGTGTTTGATGTCACTATATAAATTCTGCAGGTCATGGAAATTTCTGACATTTCTGGAATAACTTTATTTTAAAATAAAAGCTAAACTGTTCATTGTGTCTACTTAAATTTTTTCTAATCTTGTATTTAGAGCTGGAAGGGACTTAAAGGTCACCTAGTCCTTATCCAATATATTCATTTTATTCCTGAGAATACTGAGCCTTAGAGACTTGTCAAAGGGCACAAAATAGAAACTGGAAGAATCTGAATTTGAACTTTGTCTTCAAATCATACCTAAGTCAGTCTTTATTTTGTTGATAAATAAGTCATGATGTTTAGGATCAAGTAGCATCTAAAATACATGACAAATAAGGAAACAATTTTGAAAGCCATAAAACTCTTTATCAGTGAAATGGCACGCATGATTCCAGAGGATAGATGGTGATAGATAGATGCTACCCATATCCTGCAAGAGAGCTGTTGACATCAAGAGGCAAAATGAGACTTTGGTTTTTTTTTTTTTTAAGTTCATGCCTAATGTGGAAATTTGTTTTGCGAGCTATGCATAGTTATTATAGGATTTCTGTTCTTTTTTTCCCCTTTTTTTCTCCCCTAGTGGTTGTGATAGGGAGAGGAGTGAGAAAAAATATTTTGCTCCTTGAAAAATTAATTAAAAAGTGTATCATGAGTCATTAAGATGGTACTTCAATATTTTAATATTAGAAAGTTTTTGAGAGAAACACCAACTTATCCTATTATAGAAGCAATACAGATTCCCTTTTAAAGGTAAATGACCTTTTTAGGAATTTAATGAGCTTTTCTACACATTAGTCAGCAATGGGTGATTAACTTTATTTAGCTTGCCTCCTGGGTTCGGCCAAGACATCAGGGCTCCTTGGATTTGTGCCCTGTCTCCTCTCCTCCTTAGATGTCCCAGTGCACTAGAGAATGTCCATTGACTGCTCCTTCACCTGGCTTCTGTGTAAAAACCTGGCACTTCCTGCTTTTATTGGTGCCTGGATCTGTCCTTTTACAGATCTTGAAGCATTTTATGAGCATCTACCAGGGTGGTCAGATGTGACCTTTTCCTGGCAAGAACAACAATCCTTACAGAATGAAATCTCTGTGTTTACAAATCTTTAATCTCCTTACTCCTTCTCACTGTAAGTTTG
The DNA here is from genome assembly GCF_027887165.1 of Monodelphis domestica. Classification (NCBI taxonomy): domain Eukaryota; kingdom Metazoa; phylum Chordata; class Mammalia; order Didelphimorphia; family Didelphidae; genus Monodelphis; species Monodelphis domestica. Next base: position 141,065,725 of record NC_077229.1, on the reverse strand, counting down.
TAGATTTAGAGCTAAGAGATCAGAGAGGCCATCCAGTTCAATCACTCATTTTTTGAGGAAACTAATAAGAAAGGAAAAGTAAATTGTTAAGAATTTCACAGGGTATAAATTGCAATTCTGGTATTCAGACTCATCCTCTGACTAGAAAATCTTGCACACTTTCTATGACACCATGCTGCCTCTTTATTGGCATGTAGCATTACATATGCCTGTCTCAAGATTAATAAATCTCTCCACTTTATAGAATCATATATTTTGACCTGGAAAGAAAAGACCTTAGAGGTCATTTGGTCTAATCCTCTCTTGGACAAGGGACTAGATGAATAGCACAATTAGGAAGAGAAGTCTGCCATATTTTGATATATAATTAGAAATTTAAGCTTGCTGTAAGATAATACTATGAATTAAAATAGGAAACCTTTTTTGGGGAGGATAATATTTGCTATTTGGGGTTATCCATACCATCTTTTCATTTTATAAATCCAGAAAATATGATGGGTTTATATTAAAAGTATGTAGTTTTGAATCCTCGATCTACCACTACCCATGTTACTAAAGACAAGTCACTTCTTTGTTATAGGTCTCAATTTCTTATAGATTAAATGAAGGTATTGAATTAGAAGATCACCAGGATTCCTCCCAGATATGATCAGATACTACAAATTGACCATTTGCTAATGGCAATTCAAGAAATTCAAATTCAGTAAACAGTTGTTAAGTTCTTACTATGTGATTCCAAGGACATGCCAACACATGAGAAATGCATATAGTATTGAGAATATTAAGGAAAAAATTTAAATACCCATATACATATATACTTATGTATGTTTCTGTGGATAGGGAGAGGTGGTAAAGAGATACAGCATATATATATAAATAAGGCAGAGCAGCTAGGTGGCACAGTGGATAGAATGCCAGTCCTAGAAACCAGGAAGACTCATTTCTGCAAGTTCAAATCCAGCCTTAGGTCCCTACTAGTTATGTGCTCCTGGGCAAATCACTTAATCCTATTTGCCTTGGTTTCCTCATCTATAAAATGAGCTGGAGAGGGAAATGGCAAACCACTACATTATCTCTAGCAAGAAAACCCCAAATGGGGTCATGAAGAATTGTACATGACTGAGAATGATTAAACAATGACAAAAGATAAGGCAAGACAAGAAGCAGTTCTCAATTGCTCACTAAGTGCTCATTTGCTATACAGAGCATTAGGGATGTATATACAAGCAAAAAGAAATACAACCACTACCCTTAATAGCTCTATTGCAGATTGTCTTTCCCACACTTTATGCTCTCACCATATAAGCTTGTTTGCTGTCCTTAAACAGCTGCCCTTCTCCCTTTTCCACATAATTTGTAGTCCATCAACCTCTTCTCCTCTATCAAATTCTACCTCCACTTTATAGAATCCCTAACTTCTTTCAATTTGGGAATCATTAGCTCAATACTCAACTTAGATGTTAACTCTTGCTGGAAATCTGTCCTTCAGCTCCTGGGTTACTAGTTTCCTGTTCTAAGAAATTACTTACATATATTTCATGTTTAATTTTCCAAATACATATTGTCACCAACTACAACTTCATAGAATTTGAATTCTTTTATAGCAGAGACTATTTAATTTTTTTCCTTTGTATTCCCAATGTTTGATACCTTACTTGGTACAAAGTACATGCTTAATAATTCCCTGTTGAATGAATAAATGAATGAACGAACTTCCATAACCAAGGGCAAGAATGACATTACATTTACCTTTAGCAAATTAGAATGCATTTATATTTTATTTTTCAATAAAATGGTTGAATAATACTAGAAGAAGGAAATTCTACTGGGAGCCAGTTATGCTATATACCAGTGGCTGGGAAGAATTTTTTTTAAAAATCTGAACAAAATGATCCACAATATTTTGATCAAATTTAAATAAAATAAAATATTTTAGAAGTAATCAAAAACAATTATTTAGGATGAACACTATGCCAAAAGGAAAACATTTCCTCTAATTAGGTGATTGCTAAACATACATGGATTTACATTTGTTCTGGCTCAGTTCCTTCTCAGTTTTATCTCTCTTTTGGGAGCATTCATCCACCTGCCAACACCTTTTACCCCCAATCCCATCATCACCAACATTGATAGGGTAACTAGATTGTTTGTTGATGGAGACATGCTTAAATTTCTAATAAACAACTTTCCAATGTTTGTAGATAAGGAAAATATATGGGTTAAATCAGCAGTTCTTAAACACTTTAGCCTCAGGCTCTCTTAATATTCCCTAAATTTATTAAGGAAAGTCCCTACCAACAAGAGCTATCATTTATGTGGCTTATATCTCTCAATATTTACCATGTTAGAAATTAAAGCATCTTAATATTATGGAAATAGTTTTGACATTATAGACCCCCCCCCAAAGGATCTCAAGGATGCATATGGAACCCCAGACCACACCTTTGAGAAGAGTTAAATAAGATGATAGTATAATTATGTTGATGAGGTACTAGTTGAATCGCCCTCATTATTAATGTGACAATGTCAACTTGGAGAACTGTCTCTAGTACAGTACAACAGAGGTTTCTATTTGGCCTTCTAATAACTAATTCCTGAACTTGGAGATTGCTTTTCAAATTTTCCCAATTTTCTTCTAAATGTTGTGTTAAAGTGCTATTCTCTAAATCCATTCTCGATCCTTCTCTAATCCAAACTCCTCCAAGTCATCACCATGGTTTTCTTCTGCTCAACCAGCTGAAGTTCTTCCCTTTTGTCTGTTCCTTCTCCCACAATCTTTTCCTACATAATGCCCAAACAGAACTTTACACTGCTCAGAACACATCTTGAGTACACATCAGTCCTAGTTATCATTTTTGTTTTTTAGATATATACAAGCTGGATTGTGTACAGAAGACCATGACTATGTGATAACTGGAGAAAACATGCTAGAAGAAGTCTAATCACAGTAAGAAAGGCTATTTACCTTGTAGAAGAGAATGTTCTAGTAAATATCCATCATTTAATATTTGAAGGACTGTAACGAAATCCAATTCAATTTAAAAAGGTATTTCTTGGAATTCATAGACCCAATGCCTTTGACTGTCCCCAGATTAAAGGAGTTTACATTCTCTTGAGAGAAAAATGTATACATATAAATATGTAAATACAAAACTCATAAACAACAAATAGGAAGAGGTTTAGACTGAGGGTAGGTGGAGGTAGAGAAGGATTGGACATGTTCTGTTTAGCACGAGACACCTGACAGAACTCAGAGCCCTGGGCTGTAGTCAAAGAGAGAGAGATTCCATTATGTTTAAAGTACTGAAATGGGAGTTAATAAAACTGAGCTCGAAGTTAGCATTTGTTTCTTGTTGTGTGTGAACTAAGTCACTTAATATCTTTCTATTCATCTGTAAAATGAGTGAATTGAACAATATTTTATGTGCCGTCTATTTATGACATTTTATAATTTCTTACTTTCTGGATTGCTGTGACCCCCAGAAAATTAATTTACTTCTCAGAACCACAGTTTCCCCATCTGTAAAATATACGGATTTAGCTATATAATATGTAACATTCCTTTAAACATTAATATTCTTTGATATCACCCGATTTTAAGATGCTGAGCTCAAAGGGGCCTCAGTGATCACTTAGTCCAACCTACTTACTTCATTAATTCAAAAAAGCAGGCCCAAATCAGATGTCTTGCCTAAAGGTAATATATTCCAGGATTCAAACTCTGAAATGCCTCTAAGAGCAGGAGGATTTCCACTCTGTCTTGCAGTTTGATGCCCTGACTTTCAACTAGGTCAGGGGTCAGGATTAGTTGACTCATCATTATGGACCAACAAGTAGGTTTCACATGCAGGTGGGGTGTTTCTGGATCAGCTGAGAGATGGGAGCTGAACTGGAGCCTCAGTTTATGAGAAGATCTAAGAGAAGAATGAGGGTTGGAATAGAAGCTTTAAGAGTTTAGGCCCAAAGACTGTCTGCCCTTTGATCCAGCCATAGAACTTCTGGGTTTGTACCCTAAAGTAATCATAAGGAAAAAGACTTGTACAAGAATATTCATAGCTGCGCTCTTTGTGGTGGCCAAAAATTGGAAAATGAGGGGATGCCCTTCAATTGGGGAATGGCTGAACAAATTGTGGTATATGTTGGTGATGGAATACTATTGGGAAAAAAGGAATAATAAAGTGGAGGAATTCCATGTGAACTGGAACAACCTCCAGAAAGTGATGCAGAGAGAGAGGAGCAGAACCAGGAGAATATTGTACACAGAGACTAATACACTGTGGTATAATCAAATGTAATGGACTTTTCTACTAGCAGCAATGTAATGATCCAGGACAATTCTGAGGGACTTATGAGAAAGATGCTATCCACATCCAGAGGAAGATCTATGGGAGCAGAAACACAGAAGAAAAACAACTGCTTGACCACATGGGTTGATGGGGATAAGATTGGGGATGTAGAATCTAAACAATCGCCTTAGTGCAAAAATCAAGAATATGGAAATACGTCTTGATCAATTGCATGTATAAAACCTAGTGGAATTGCTAGTTGGCTGTGGGAGGGGAGAGGGTAAGAGGAGTGGAGAGAAAGAACATGAATCATGTAATGATGGAAAAATATTCTAAATTAATTAAAATTTGTAAATCACACACACACACACACACACAACAGTTTAGGTCCATATGATGTAGAGGAGATAAGGGTCAAGAAAATAGACTGAATCCAGGACAAAATCAGAGCAAAAAAAAAAAGCAAATTAAAAGCTGAAAAGGTTAAAAGCAAGTCAAAAGGAGAGTGAAATGACAATAATTTTGAAAAAGCGAGTGGTTTGCTCTTTTATGTTGTATATCTGTCTTACTCCCTTTTGTTTTAAAAGGTAAATGCTGGCAAGATGTTATGAGAGACAAGTATGTCATAAATTTTTGCTGAAGGTGGTTCCACGGGCTATTTTCAATTAACTACTATGAGAGTGATTATTATTATTATTATTATTTTTGCTATTGAACAATTACAGGAATGTCAATGCTGGAATTAGAAGCTTTTAGGACAACGTCAAATGATGATAGCTGGCGTTTATCTAACATTTGAAATGTGCATTAGCTACTTCACAGCTCACAGGGTTGGTCCTCTGGAAGAGACCATTCTAGTTTGAAGTTACTCCTCAAGTTGCATCCTACTCAATATCATAATCCCAAAGCCCCCACCAATGTGTTTCCCTTTAACAGTCAGAAGACTCAATTAGTTCAAAGCAAGGCTATTTTAACCAATTAATCAACATTTATTAAGTACCTACTATTTAAGGAAATTGAACTTAAAGTAAAGTAAAAATAAAATATTTCCCCCATAGACTTGAGCATAATAGTCTACAAATTCATATACAATTATTAATAAGAGAGAACACGTGTAGAGAGGCACATAAGTAAGGATCACACAGATGGCTAGAGTGAATATCTGTGTAGAGAACACGTAGAGCCAAAATGTATGCCTGAAGGGGAAGTTCAAAGTTGGAAATCTTCTAAGGATTTCTCCGTCATCACTTTTCTCTTCTTAAGAATTTTCTCCTTTGGCTTATCATAGACATAGAAGCTTCTCTGGTAGGCAAAATCCCACTCTACTTGCATCTGTGGATTTCCTTAAGCTTCCAGCTTTTAGCTTCAGGCTTCAGCTGAAGTATGTGCAGGTAGAACTTCCTGGTGAGAATGATGAACTCTGTCATGTTCCACTCTTTCAGGAACGTATTGGCCCTAACCTCAGCCATAGAGTGAGCAATAGACCTACCTTGAGAAGAGAATATCTGAGCTTTTTCCTTTAAAGAAATATCTTTCTTGTTACCTACTGGGTCTTAGTTGAAAATCGTCTCACCTTCAGCAGGAGATTCCGAGCTCAGGGAACAGAATCCTTTAGAAAGAAGGACAGACAGAAAGTATCCTTTCTCTTAATCTATCTTTTTGAACTCAATTTCTGGGTTCAGGGATAGATGGTGATCTCTTCATCAGACCTTATTCTAGCACAAGAGTTCTTGGTATTTTTTTTTTGTTCCATAGACACTAAATGCACAAATAAAAGACATAGCATTATAAAGGAAACCAATTATGTTGCAATACAGTTATCAAAAGCATTTTTAAAAATCATGGATCCTCTGAAATACATCCCATGTTATCTTCAACTCTTCCTCTAGTATATTGCACGTATTCCATATACCTCCTGATTTGGATCTCTAAAGGCTAGAATAAGCTTAGGTATCATGCATATATGGGCTTTTTACCCAATAACTATCAAGGGAGTCTGTTTTCTAAAATCATAAACCTTTTCCATTCTCCAATGTATACAAATAAGCAATGGAAATATGAATGCAAAATGAAGGTCACAGGGAAAACCTAGTCTACCTGGCTAACCACATTTATAATGTACAGTAAACCCTGTCAAGGCTCAAGGTCCCACCTTTTCACATGTATTATCTCATTTTATCTTCACAATACTTGATAGATAGGCTCTATGGATACTATTGTCCCCATTTTACAGATGAGGGAACTTAGGTAGAGAGCCATGGTCACGCATTTCAAAAGGACTAGATGCCAGATCTCAAACAACCCTAAATTCAGTGTTCTTTTACTAGGCTGTCTTTTCTTTGGGAATGTCCTAGTAAATATTTAACAACTGGATCTGGGGGTGGGGGAGGTGTGTGTGTGTGCATGCAGACACATTTTAAAGTTTATTTTATATCATTAACATTTTCTAATTACTTTCTTAAATGCATACAATCAATAAAACAATAAAGCAACCCCTAATTTTTAGCAGTGACTGATTTCTGAGGCATAAAAGCTCACATGGAAAATTTTGCCATTAGCCCTCCTGAATTCTTTCTTGCTGGTGCCAGCAAGAGACTCTTGTTTCTCTCCCCAGTGGAGGGAATTTTGCTGAAAAGGAGGTGTCAGGATCATATATTTACAGTAGAACTGAAAAGGATGTTGGATATTACTGAGGACAACTCCCTTATGTTACAGATGAGAAAACAAGCATGCAAAGACTTGCCCAGGGTCAAACAATTAGGAAGAATACCACCGTGGCTCCAAACTTTGATTTCTATGGACTCTGTATTCCTCTGCCCTGTCTCCTGGGATTGATAGAATATTGTTGAAAAGGAGACAAAAAACAATGAGTCAAGGTCATCTTGTTTGAAGTATTTGTTATCACTCTTGCATCAGTAGGTCTGGGAAATTTAATTTGCTTTCAAAAACCTGGGTCAGTGGCTCAACGGGAGGCTTTTTAGGGAAAGGGCAGACAGTGAACTTGGACATTCTCAGACTAATCTTACCCTGCTGTAGTCAGTTCTCTCACTACAACAACCCTGGCACCCCCCAGCTCCTCCAGCACTTAGGTCTATAGATAGTTTCCTACAGCTGTTACTAGTCATTTCCTTGTTTATGTTTCTGCTACACATGTTCTTTTGTATTTTTCCTGGGTGGTATGGTAGAAAGAGTGAAAGATTTTGAGTCTAGAGTTCTGGAATGGTATCTTGTCTTAATTCTTATTGACTGTGTGACTAAAGGCTAGTCAACTTCATCCCCAAAGCCTCTCTTTTCTCATCAATAAAATGGGAATATTTCTGCTTGAGGTATCTACCTCATAAGATTGTAAGGAAAGGATTTTAGAATACCAAGGAAATATAAATTTTAACTTTTACAGGAAAAAGATTATGTTTCCTCTTCCTTTGTTATTTCTTCACTTTGCATTGTACATATAGGATTCTACATATAGCAGGTCCTCAATTACTCCTCTTTACTGGGGTCTGCAGTAAGAAATTTCATATTAAATGGAGTTTTCTACATTTAGAAACAACTAATAGCAAGCAGCTCTTTTCATCTGGAAGGATCTCAAAGAAATGTGAGATCTGTGATCCTTCAAGGAAACCATATTGTTTTGAAATCTGTGTTTTATTTATTTCAGGCTATTGTTTAAAACACACCCCCTTGGTATAAATACAGAGAGCTAGACGATGAGGTTTTGTTTCCCCCTCCTTTTTCTTTTTTTTCAGATTTTGTATTTGGCATCTCTGCAAATTTGAATTCTGGCTTTCTACTTTGGTCTGCACAAATCCTAAGACAATTGGTGTTATCTTAAGGATGGGCAGGTTAACCACTTCCTGGGAGGGCTCTAGTAGTGGAAGTCATTTAGAAAGTCCAATCAGAACACTGGAAGATTTCTTTAATGAAAAGAGAGGGAAAAGAAGTGAATAAAGACATCCAGATAAAGATTATGTTGCAAAATTTGTCTGCTTGAAATATGATGTATTTTAAGCATGATAAGAAATGGTATTTCATCAGAAAAATAGCCTCTATCAATCTTGGAAGAAGTCATGCTTTTCTTTGACATTCAACATTTTATTCATTTATTTTTATCCATTTTGACCATTCCTAGGGAGTAGTCAGGACTGGAAACTAGGAAATGTGACTGGGCTCTGCCATGAACTCACATTATGATTTTATCTGGTTGGACCTCAGTTTACATAGCAGCAAAATGAGGATGCTATGATGAAGCAATGGGATAGATGCAGTTAAGTGGAACAGTAGATATAGGGTATGGGTCCTGGAGTCAGGAAGACTTGAATTGAAATCTGGCCTCAGCCGCTGAAGTAGCTATGTGATAATGATTTGATGCCTCAGTTTCCTCAGCTGTAAAATGACCTGGAGAAGGAAAAGGCTCTCTGGTATCTAATCATGCATGGACATGGAAACCTCAAATGGTGTGACAAAAGTCAGATATGACCACTCAAAATTATTAAACAATCGGAACATGATGGCAGGGGGAATGTATGGATCTGATCATTGAATCCTGGCTCTGCTACTTATGAGCTATGTAAGTCTGCAGAAGTCACTTCCTGCTTATGAATCTGTTTCCTTTTCAGTAAAATAGTTGACTGCTATAGTTCCTAATCTATGATCTCCCCTTCTTGAACATGTTCTTATGACTGTGGAAGAGAATATGAGTAACATTTTGAAGGCACTTCTCTCTCTTACCCCATTTCCCCTTTTTGAAGTTGCAGAGTTTTGGTAAACCTTGGACTGCCTAGAAATCTACTTTTCTGTTTTCCTCCCAAACATCCTCATTATAGTTATTTTGTCCTCGAGTCAATGGCTCTTGAGTCTATATTTTGTTTTCCCCACCAGGAGGTGCCAAAGGCCTTTTAATTACTTAATCCTTACAGTTCATCACTTTTCCCCCTTCATTCTTCCTTTTATTCCCTTCTTCTGGATTGTGAATATGTCACAAGGATGACCTAATTCCAATCAATTTTATCTTCTTCAAGAGGAACAAAAATCTATGAGCTGAGATCAACTGCAGATCAGTTGAGCTCCAGGGGCTACTTGCTAGGGCATGAAAGGCTCAGATTTCTGGTTTGGACTACAGGTTCATTTTGTCAAGGATTTTAACAACATTGAGGGTATACAGTGATAATAACTCTTGCACATCTAGATGTGCAAAACACATTTTTGTAACAATTCTATGTGGTGGATAGTGTCAATAATATGGTAATTTATAAAATAAGGAAATAGAAGTTTAAATAAATGTTTGGTTTGTTCACATATAAAAATCAGTACTTAAGAATTTAAATGGATTTTTAAAAAGGTGGTTGTTTTTATTATTATGTTCACTTCACTCTTCTGTCCAAAACTAATTATGGATTTCACTTGCTAACTGTATAGTGTAAACTCCTATGGAAAAGTTATTGGACTTGTTTTACTTGGCCCTGATTTGAAGACAGAACAAGGAGTAAGAAGTAGAAGTTGAAAAGAAACAAATTTTGACTTGATATAAGAAAAAAAAATCTTAATAGAATTGGTCAAATTGGGATGGGTGTCCCCTCAGAGGGTAACAGATTTTCTTTCACTTGTTATCAAGCAGAGACTAGATTATTTCTTATGAGTGCTGTTTGAGAAGAGATTCATAGGTAGCTACATACTAGATGACATGATGATCTCTGACATCCTCCCCAGATTTGCGATGATGTGATTTTGTGACTAGTGCACTAAATATACACTGTTCGTATGTTATTTTGCATTCCTCATAAGTCTTTTCATTGCCAATATTGTGTAAGTGATGCCTCAGACCTATCAAGGACCTGCCACCAGGGACCTCATATAAGCTAAGAAAGTTCTCACCTTTCTGGTTTATGACTCCCACCTTGAAAATCTTATTATATAACTCCTTTCAATGTGTTGTCACAAACCTGCCTTGAAAGCAGAGAAATGTACAAGTCTCAAAAAAGTGAGTTTGGATGACAAATCAAAGGAAATAAAAGAGGAGTTATAGAAAATGAATCCACCCTCCAATGAGCAACTGTCCCCTCGTCATATATTAGACATAGATCCCAGGAGATGTCCCTCTTGTATCACCTTGGTTCCTTCTGTACTTCTCTGTATCTACCGATACATGGGTAGCCCCTCTTCTAGGTGAGGTTCCCCTGGCCTTTCCAAACCATGTAGCTCCCCTTTGAGAGACATTCATTCAACAGAGGAAAAAATATAACTTGCTACCTTCTGGGCATGCTTCTTCTACTGCAAATGGAAATGCTCCAGAGGGAAATATCCAAGTCTTTCCTTAAGGTGTCAGGAGATAGATTTGTCCCTGAATCATGCCTCTGATTTAGGGTTAGACCAGGGACCTGGCCTCCTTCTAGTTGGCCCAGGTTCACAAACATATTTACCCTTTCCTCCAAAGGAGTCTCAGTTCTGAATAGAGTTTTAGACATGGCTAATGCAAAGGTACTTCTCAAAGTTCTTACCTTAAGGACTTCTCCCAGAACAAGGATTCTCCCTGAGATACAGATAGATTTCAGATGGTCTGTGAACTGGGATGAGAAAAAAATTAGATCTTTTTATTAATATAACTCGTTTCCCTATGAACCTATGGATTTCACTTTATGCATATAAAAACAGCATTCCAAGAAAGTCAATAAGTTTCTCCAAGCTGTCAAAGGAGTCTGTGGCACAAAGAGGGTTAAGAACTCTTGTCCTTGAGTGAACAATGATTCCTAAACGCTGCCAATTTTTTCCTTTTATATTCGTGGGAGTATTCAAATTATCCTAAATCTGTCAACCTCACACTTAGGGTAAAGAGATTATGGGAGGAGAGTATGGGGAACTGTTCATTGTCTGATGAAGGACCATAGGAGGATTGTGAGAGGGAGTGTAGATGGGGGAAGGAAGCAGTATCTACTATTCACCATAAGGTTATACATGTTGAGCTGGAAGTGATCTCAGAGGACCCAGTCATTTGAGATATGAGGAAATAGACACCATTGATATTAAGTGATTTGCTCAGGGTCACACAGGCAGTAAATATTAGAGAACTTAGAAACTCCAACATCTAGGCTCTATAATCAATAGTCTTCCCATTATACTAACTGACATAATTTCTCCAATGATGTTTTATTTACTTGGTGTCTACACAGTACCTACAGAGTACCTTCTATGCATAGTAAGTAATTCTGCAAAGTTCATTTGTTTAGTGCCTGGATGAACTCAAATATTGAATACCTAGAAGAAAGCATTTACTACTAGGTTTGGTGAGTATATACTGTGGGGTCACTTCTCTGAAATTATAGCTAATGAGCCCCCACTAGTGAATTTACCTTAATATTTAATTAATATTAGTAATATTATTCATGTGTGCTATATTAACAAATAAAATCAATAAAGACATAGAGAATTATTTATAATATTTTAGATATGAGAAAGATCATAACCAGAATTACCTCATAGTATGACAGCAAATGACTGTCATTCACTTTGAGGAACACAATTTCACTAGTCTGTTCACTGCAGATATTGACTATAGTCTATCAAGAATACTATTCATATTTGTTAACAAGATCAGTTAAACTTAGTCTCTTAAGGAATATGTCAGTGCTTTTTTCTTTGTTCTCTTTCCAGGCATCAGAGGAAATGACCTATTTAAAATGAATTATAAATTATATACTCTTTGCAGACAATAAAATGATTTTTCAATCTTCTTCAAAATTAACAAATATAGTTCCAAAAAGAAAAACAAATCTCTAGGATTCTTTGTATTTTTTACAAATTCTTTATAGAGCCTTATAAATATAAAAAATTAACACATACATACTTTCCATGACTTGATTCAGTTGATTTCAAACTGCCACCACAGATTGCCTTTTCTATAATTTCATTTGCCTCTTAAAGATACAGTAATACTATTCATAATATCTGTGATCAAAACAAGTTAAATGGGTTTTGTGTTTGGAAGAGATATGGCTAAAATAATTCACACTTCTGAATGCACTGGGGCTTTCTTCCTACTTCTCCCCTCTGGATCTAGTGACCAACTGGTTTCCCTGTTTCCATTCTTCTCTATAGCTCATCTTTGTTCTGTCAAAGCGAGTTCTTTCTTGAGTTTATAGGGACCCCTCTTATCTGCTGCTATAGTTCACGCTTCCAAAAGCTATCTTCTAACTTGAATTGTTATGTGCCTATGTTGAAATTTTTAGTTGATGGGAAAGTAATTCCATTTCACTTCTATCCCTTGCCAGGAATTATGCCCTCCCAGGGGTCAACTTCTTTCTCTACTGCTGGTTCTTGATTGAACTGATGCTAGAAATGGTAAGTTCGACTTTGTTTTTTTTTTTTTACTTTTTGAGGTCACAGCAGTTTTTTAAAAATTAAATTAAATTAATTTTTATTTGAATAACAGATTTCTAAATAAGCTTTACAAAGTCATGTGATCCACATTGTCTCCTTCCCCTCTTCCCTCCCCCTACCAGAGCTGACAAGCAATTCGATCTGAGTTATGGATGTATTATCATGTAAAACATATTTCTATATTATTCATTGTATGAGCAAATAATCTTATAAAACCAACACCAAAACATATACTCAAATAAACAGATTATTAAGCATATGTTTTCATTTGCATTTCTACTCCAATAGTTCTTTCTCTTGGTGCAGATAGTATTCTTTTTCTTAAGTCCTTAGAATTGTCCTGGATCATCATATTGCTGTTAGTTGCAATCTCTATCACGTTTGATTGTTCCACAATATTGCTGTTACTGTGTGTAATGATTTCCTTGTTCTATTATTTCACTCTGTATCACTTCACAATAATCTTTCCAGTCTGTTCACCATTCTTTAAAGCACAATAGTATTCCATTAGCATCATATACCACAATTTGTTCAGCCATTTCCCAATTGGGGAACATCTCTTCAGTTTTCAATTCTTTGCCACCACAGAATGAGCAACTGTAAATATTTTTGTAAAAAGAGGTCCTTTCCAATTTTTTCATCTTTTTCAGATATGGACCCAGTAGTATTATTACTGGATTATTTTATAGCCCTTTTGGCATAATTCCAAATTGCCCTCCAACTCCAACTGCAATTCATTAGTGTCCCAAACTTTGCCATATTGCCTTCAACATTTATAATTTTCCTTTATTGTCATATTAGCCAATCTGATAGGTGTGAAGTGATACCACAGAATTATTTTAATTTGTATTTCTCTAATCAAAAGGGATTTAGAACATTTTTTCATATGATTATTCATAGCTTTGATTTCTTTATCTGAAAACTGCCTGTTCATATCCTTTATCAACTGGGGTTGATATATAGATATATAGAATCTTATACATTTGACTTAATTCTTTATATATTTGAGAAATGAGACCTTTATCAGAGAATTTTGTTGAACAATTTTTCTCCAGTTTATTGTTGCCTTCCAAACTTTGTTGCATTGGTTTTGTTTGTAAAAAACCTTTTTAGTTTAATATAATAAAAATTATTCATTTTATATCTTGTAATGCTCTCCATATCTTGGTTAGTCATAAAGTCTTCCCTCCTCCATAGATCTGATAGGTAAACTATTCTATGTTCCCCTCATTTACTTATAATATTCCTATTTATGTTTAAATCATATACACATTTTGACCTTATCTTGGTATATATAGGGTGTGAGATATTGATCTAAACCTAATTTTTATCATACTGTTTTCCAATTTTCCCGTGAGTTTTTGCCAAATAGTGAATTTTTATCCCCAAAACTGGGATCTTTGGTCTTATCAAACACTAGATTGCTGAGGTCATTTACCCCAAACTCTGTCATTGATCCAAAGTGCAACTTTTTAAGGGACATAAGAGACATGAAAAATACTCACCCAGCCAATGACAAAACTCCTTTTTCAATTTAATAAAGCAAATTTTTGTTTTCACAGTTTGTAAAGGGAGGCAGGATATACCCATATTCTCATACTTAGTTTAACAACTCATTTATTATCTGCTTCTTATTTTTTGTGATTACATGTACTGATGAGAGGTAGAAGTTGAGAGCAAATCACCCCATGTACATGTATATATATATATATACATATATATATATGTGTGTGTGTGTATATATATACACATACACAGGCTTACACCCATACACTAAGATATACATACACACATTCTTATATATACATTTATGTATATCTAAATGGAAATCAATAATATCTTTGCTTATCCATATCTATGTCCAAACCTATCACTATTCCGTTCTAACTTTTTATGTAAGAGAAAAGAAAGAAGCATTAATTCATAAAATTTCAAAACTCTTTGGCGGTATAGTATCTATCCAGTCATTTTTTTTCTTGCTTCACCAAGCTTTCTTTTCTTTGATTCTCTAGGTAAATTTCTATGTTTTAAGATTATTTTCTACATCTTCCTATATTCTCCCCTCCTCTCCCTTAGTCTCTTGTTATCATGTCTTTTAAATTTTTCCTCTCCGAACAATCCCTCTAGTTAGTGAACACCAATTAGAGAAAGGTTGTTTTGTCTTCTGCCCTAGGAAATGCTGCTGTCCTCAAACCTGCCCAAAGCTCTCTGTACTGAGTTGCTCTTCCTGAAGATACCTATGTAATATTTGCCATATCAAGCCATTTAGGCATAATGAACACCATACACAAAAAAAATGGAAGGATGCCAGCCTAGAAAAAAAATGAGCCTCAATTGTTCTGCTCCTGGATTATAGGCACTGTGTGTTAAAAGAAACAAAACAAGTATATATTGGCTCAGGCCACCAACTGCTTTCTTTTGTAATGTCCATCATTATCAAGACCAGAAATCATGTTAAAGAGTTCAAAATTTTTCCATGTTTACATGATTCATGTTCTTTCCCTCCCCTCCTTAACCCCCCCCCCCCAGCCAACGCTCAATCCCACTGGGTTTTACGCATGCCATTGATCAAGACCTATTTCCATATTATTGATATTTGCACTAGGATGATCATTTAGCATCTACACCCCCAATCATATCCTCTTCAACCCATGTGATCAAGCAGTTGTTTTTCTTCTATGTTTCTGCTCCCCCAGTTCTTTTTCAGAATGGGGATAGGTTTTTTTTTTTTCTCATAAGTCCTTCAGAATTGTCCTGGATCATCACACTGCTGCTAGTAGAAAAGTGTGTTACATTCAATTGTGCCACAATATATCAGTCTCTGTGTATAAGTTTCTCCTTTCACTCTGCATCAATTCCTGGAGGTTGTTCCAGTCCCCATGGAATTCCTCCACTTTATTATTCCTTTTAGCACAATAGTATTCCATCACCAACATATACCACAATTTGTTCAGCCATTCCCCAACTGATGGGCATCCCCTCATTTTCCACTTTTTGGCCACCACAAATAGGGCGACTGTAAATATTTTTGTATAAGTATTTTTTCCTTATTATATTTTTGTGGTACAAACCCAGCAGTGCTATGGCTGGATCAAAGGGCAGACAGTCTTTTAGTGCCCTTTGAACACAGTTCCAAATTACCTTCCAGAATGGTTGGATCAATTCACAACTCCACCAGCAATGCATTAATGTCCTGACCTTGCCACACCCCCTCCAGCATTCATTACTTTCTGCTGCTGTCATATTAGCCAGTCTGCTAGGTGTGAGGTGATACCTCAGAGTTGTTTTGATTTGCATTTCTCTAATTATAAGAGATTTAGAACACTTTTTCATGTGCTTTTATGATAATCTTCTAAGACCAAATCTATGATCCTTTAACTTTTTTGAATTAGCAAGAAATTTGTTAAACTCAAATATTCAGTGTTACCTGGCACATTTGCCTTTATAGCTTTCCCAGGTTCTAGCCCATTTCTCTCACGAAGGGGCATTCAATAAATATTTGTTAAATGCTGAATGTTTAAAGGAGATATTCAATGAGATCAAAAATGCCTGAATACTTCAAGGTTCACTTTGGGCCCTTTGACCACAGATCTAGACCATTCAGGGGCTTTAGGGAATATAACAGAAAGTCTTTCTGAATTTTGGTGGAGAAAGTCTACCTTGCTCTGTGGCCAACTGGTTACAAGTCCTTCCTAATGTTGCTAGGCTGGCTCTCCCATCACTGATATAGTCTGTCAAGAAGCCTGTATTTAAATCCTTTCCAACCTTTTAGTATAAGCTAAATTTTTTGTACTTCTAATATTATTTCAAAATAATACTTCCACAAGAACATCCTAATCATGAATGTTAGAGTGTCGATTTAAAAAAACAACCCACAGTTTTCATCAGAAATATCTGGGGGGGAAAATCCATCTTATGATGAATCCACCTTCTTCATCAATTCTAACCACTAGTTTTATGCAAGTTTATATCAAAATAGAATAATAGCTGACATATACAGTGTTTAAAGGTTTAAATATTATTTGGTCATACAACCTCTCTGTGAGGTGGGTTCTACAAGTGGTATTATCCCCATTTTAGAGATAAGGAAATTAAAGTTTATGAACTTGTTCGTAGTAATGTGGCTAGTATCTGTAAAAGGAAATATTTGATCTCTTCTTTCTGAAGCCAAGCCTAATATTCTATGTATTATTCGATGCTGCATGTTTCTTTTGGAACAAAAAGAAGAGCACCTACATTGAATAATGAAGTATTAAAAATAAATATATATTTGGGGCAGCTAGGGACTCAGTGGATAGAGAGCCAGGCCTGGGGATGGGAGGTCTTGGGTTCAAACATGGCATCAGGCACTTCCTAGCTTTGTGCCACTGGGTAAATCACTCAACCCCCATTTGCCTGGTATTTACTGCTCTTCTGCCTTAGGACCAATATATAGTATCAGTTCTAAGAAAGAAGGTAAGAGTGTTGTGTTTTTTTAAAATGAATACACACCTATGTATATACATGGGGCATTCAGCGCAGGTCATAGAGAATAACAAAAAGGAGCCAAAGATGCCTAGGCTTCCTTGATGCCATAATGATGTAGGATCAAATTCAACTGCTGAAATATACTAGAGACATTTCCCTAGACAATTTGTCTAATCTGTCAATGCTCTAGGCAATTTCTCTAAAATTATAAACTGGGGAAAAGGTACTGATATGCATTTATAGACAGTGTCATTGCTATCACTAGGGATTTCCTTATACCAGTGAAACCATAAATCTATTCACTAACTAAGCACACACATATACATAGATATTTCTACACCTATACATGTATGCATATGTAATACATAAAGCTAATCCAATATGATATGATTATATCATATATCATTATACTATATAAGATAGTAAATGGAACAATATAACACATGATTTGACAAGATATGATATAATACAATATATATGTATGATATATATGATTTCATATTATATAATATTATATAACATTCAGGAACTTAGCTCTTCAAACATGAGTCTGATATTTAGTGAGTGTCTATTGTGTACTTCATATTTGTCTGTGATATTAATAAGAATTTTTAAAAAAGAAAACTCTAACTTTTAAAGATTGTCAATAAACATGGTCCTTGAGGGAGGTAGAAAGAGGAAGAGGAGGAAAAGGTAAATATGTTGTAGGTTGTTTCTGAAGAGAAAAAAACTCCTGTAGAATGAGGCAGCCAGGAAAGCTTTGAAGCCCAGACAGGGACATGAGGGAAACATATGCTGAATAGAAAAAAAAGACTCTCTTATGGTTCCTAAAATAAAAGCATTGATCAGTGCTAGGCATGGCTCTTGCATCCCACAAACTTAATATTTCAATAATGTCAGGTGCCAAGTGTGAACTGCCAAATGAAAGAGAAGGCTAAAGAAAGGACAAAGCAAGAGAGAGAATACTGAAATTGATAATACAACTCCTGTATATCATTTGAGAATGGTAGATTCTGAGGCCAGCTTGAGAAGATCAGACTTCAGGAGTATTAGGGCAATGAGAATGTAAAGAAATCAGGATTTGACTAAATAAGGAAGTCAATTGTGACTGGTTTGGTTTTGTTTGCTTGCTTTTAAATTTTTAACAAGATCCAGCATTTATAGAAAGAACAGAAAGGAAGAGATAACAAGTATGTGAGTTTTCCTAAAGAGACAATGGTAGAATTCTTTCAAGGTGAGCAGAAAAGAAACAGTCATGCCATTGTGAATGCCTAATTTTCTTTAAATGTCCACTAGAGTCATCCAGAGACATTATGGGAAGTAGTGGACAAGCCAAATTGTCCAACTCAGAATTATCGAATTTGAGAAATGAAAGGGATGTTGATACTCGTCTGCTGCAAAAAATACAGGAGAGAACTCTCCACTAGACAATGTCTAATAAATGATCATAAAACAATACATTATAGATAATACGTCAAAGAGAGTTTTAAGGCAAACAAAATCAAACTTCAGTTATAGAGTATGTTCTGGGGGAGGTTCCCACTATGTAGATGGAGGAGTGCTCAGATAGGTAGGAGTAAGACCAGGAGGCAGTGGTATCCTGAAAATCTAGAGAGAAAAGAGTATAAGGAGAAGAGTGTCAAAGTCAAGTGTCAAAGGCTGTAGAAAGGTAAGGATGATGAAGAAAGAAAATAAATATTCTTCTAGTGAAATGATTAAAATAAGAAAAAACTTTTTTATATTTTTAACTTTATTAAAGTATGAAAAGCCAGAGTTTCAGCTGTTGAAATTAACTACTAAACCCCACCACTCTGAATCTCCTCTGATTTGAAGTTCCTTCCTATGTGCAGGATTGGTCTTTATATAGACCAATCCCGCGCCTGGTGGGGGGCGTGGCCCCTTCCCTAGCGTAGGATTGGCCCATTCAAGAACAAGCCCACAACAGGAAATAGGAAAGAGGGACCCCTGTCGCACCCTGGGGAATGTAGTTCCCGGGCCACAACAATTTAAAATTCACACACAGTCAATATGGTATAGGTTTGGAATTGGAGTCTAAGAGACCTGGTTACGAATCTAATTCCTGGCACATATTAGTTATCTATGTATGTGTCTACAAGCAAATCATCTAACCTCCGTGAGCTTCAGTTCCTCATCTGTAAAACTGAGATAATACCCTGGGTTGTTGCGAAGCTAAAATGACACTCTCGAGTTAAAGGGCTGTATACAGGTGAACCATTATTAAAGTATGGAGGAAGGAGCAGACAGAAGAAGATGAGGAACAAGCGAACATTTCACTTTGGCTCA
This sequence comes from Monodelphis domestica, assembly GCF_027887165.1. Lineage (NCBI taxonomy): Eukaryota > Metazoa > Chordata > Mammalia > Didelphimorphia > Didelphidae > Monodelphis > Monodelphis domestica. The sequence continues at coordinate 141,046,298 of NC_077229.1, read as the reverse complement.
AATATAGTTCATGAAGGAAAGATGGGGGTTGGGAGGAAGCGGAGCAAGGCAAAGAAGGAATGCTGGAGCCAAGTTTTGGAAGTCCTTGCATGTGAAGCAATTTGTGTAATTTCCTAGGACCAGTGGGTGAGGAGGGCAATCTGCAGGCTTCTGAACTAGTGAATGTTGTCAGAACTCATTAGGAAGGTCATAGATCTGAACCGGGTTAGGGAGGGTCTAACTAAGGATGTTCTGGAGCCTGCTCAATCCATTTCATGAAAGTTGATAATTAAATTTCAGTGTGAACATTTACACCTTCGAAATAACAAACACTATAAATCAGAGTTTGACTAAACATTTTCTAGATTGCCTAGACCTAAACAGAAGTGATAGATAAAATATTCATATTGTAGACTAAACCTGAAAGTGTGCTCTATGTACATCCTGCTAACACCTAACACCCCACCCCGCCCCCATCCCAAATTGTTAAACATTAGCTACCATACCTTTCAGTCTAACCCTCTTTGTCTCACAGATGAAGAGACTGAGGCACAATGAGGTTAAATGACTTACCAATGGTCAAACAGATAGTAACATTCACATGGGAATTTGAATTGGTACCAATTGACTTTAGAGCCAGATCTCTTTTTATGGAGCTAATCTGTGTTGTTCCATTTTATAGAGGAAGAAAGTAAAAGTGAAGGAAGTCAAATGATTTGTTATTTTGGCAGCTGTGTGAAAGATAGATTATGGAGAGAAGAGATTAAACTTCAGCAGGAAGGTTTCAGAAAGAGGCTTCTAAAACAGTTCAGACCAGAGATAATGAGGGTTTGAGTATGGTGTTAGCTGCAAGAGTAGAAGAAAAGGGGAAGTAGTATCACTAGGATTTGGCAGCAAGTTAACAGTTAGGGAAAAGTGACAAAAAAGATGTAAAAAAACACTCCATTTTTGGAGTGTGGTTCCTGTGAGCATGGTGATGTCATCAACAGCCATGGAAAAATTGGAAGTTTTGTTAGACTTAAAAAGGAACACCATAAAAATGAGTTCAGTTTTAGACATGTCAAGGCTGATGGCAGGGTGTTGGAGTGAAGTCATCCAGCTAGCTGGTAGATAGAATTAGAAGCAGGGATAAGGGTAGAGAAAGTATACTGAGAGATGAGTAAAGAATGAAGGAGGTTAGGTAAAGGTATAAGTAAAATTCCATTCAGCAAATATTTATTAAGTACACACTGTACCAGACAATTCTGGAGATAGAAAGACAATGATGAAAAGTTTCCCCTTTTTAAAAAAAAATATATTCTAATAGGGGTGATCAGTGACTGAGAGAGAGGGAGAGAGAAAGCATACAGAATCTCCTCCTAGTAATGTTAAGAGAAGAAAATTTTCAATCTAATCTGAATATACAGCAAATACAACCAATCTGAATGCCAGCAACACCCATGTCTCTCATTTACAACAGCATAGACAGTGATTGGAAGGAACTGAGTGAAAATATTACTGGCAAAATAGTCAAAATAAACTGGTGGAGTATATTCCCAAGAAATACTTAAGGCTAAGTGAGATTAATTCAGTAAGATATGGATGAAATTCTTCACTTTCTTGGACAAAATGTACAAGAACATAGCCATAGATAATAAAATAAATTGTTATGAAACAGGATAACTCACAAACATCAGAAACTGTACAGCCAAAACACAAAGCCAAGCCATTATGTTAATGACTTAAAATCAACCAGTCTTCTATTGCCCAATATCAGTTTTTAAAGTTGCTTTTTTTGAGGTATTATTGTTCTACAGTGCTGCTTCTCTGAAAACATCCTCTTTATGCTCTCTATAACTTGTCTGATTCCTAAATTCTAGAATATTTCTTAGGAGAGAAATGCTGTCTGTTGTAGCCTATGTATAAACGTGGGGCTGTTGGCTTTTTCTCAAAAGAGTTCAGGACAAGAATGTTGATGCGCTGGATGCAGAGACATCTTTAGGAATGTTGTACTGCATTTAAAGAGATTGCATCAAATCTAGCTGCCTGATTTCCAGTAATTCATTGACCCTATTTCATTATAAATATTGTCTAGAGAGAAAAATTACTGAATGTGGAATCAGAAAATTTGAGTTTGAATCCTATCTCTGTCATTTATTCACTTGAAGATCTTCAGCTAAATATGGAAAGACACATGAACTGATGCAAAATAAAATGAAAGTTCTCCCTGGAGATTGCCTAGGTGATAAGAGTATGACTTCAGGTTGCTTTCTAAAATGAGGAATGAAAGTCCTTTAATGCTGTGTTTATAGCTTTTTTCCCCCCTTTGGTTTCCTTTTATAAATGCTAATTCGTATTCCAAAGGGAAAGAAAAATATACTTAAAGTAATTCAAAGATGATAACAAGGAAAACTATAATTCACATAGAGCTTTAGATTTTGCAATATATTTTACATCATTACTTCATTTAATCTACATAACTCTGTAAGGTAGATGCTATTATTTATCACCATTTTACAGATGATAAACTGAGACTGAGAAGGTAAATGTGATATAGATTCTATATGTATTATAATACACATTTCCATGCTTATCACACTGTGAAAGAAGATACATTTCTTGAACTAGAGAATAATTCATTTTTCATCATGAGTCCCTTGGAGTTTTCCTGGATCCAAGCATTGCTGATTATTGTTGTAATTCAGAGTTGATAATCATACATTATTGCTGTTACTGTGTACAATGTTTCTCTAGTTCTACTCACTTCACTTTACTTCATATAAACTTTATAGGTCTTTTTGTGTGTGTGATTGTCTTATTTGTCATTTCTTAGGGCTAAATAGTATTCCTTTACCTATGCAACTATATGGAAAAAGAAATTGAACATGTTTTCAATGAACTCCCCAAGGAAAAATCCCCAGGGCCAGATGGATAGACAGGTGAATTCCATGTAATGGACTTCTCCACTAGTAGCAATGCAATGATCCAGGACAATTCTGAGGGACTGATGAGAAAGAAACTACCTACATCCAGGGAAAGAACTGTGATTATAGAAACACAGAAGAAAAACAACTCTTTGATCACATGGCTTTAAGGGGATATGATTGGGGATGTAGACTCCAAATGATCACCCTAGTGCAAATATCAATAACATGGATATTGGTCTGGATCAATGACAAATGTAAAACCCAGTGGAATTGCGTGTTGGCTATGGGAGGGGTTTGAGAGGAAGGCATGGAAAGAATATGAATCTTGTAACTGGGAAAATATTCTAAATTAATTAATTACAATTTTCCAAAAATTAAAAAAAAACTTAAAAAAGTTTAAAAATCAAGTGAATTCTAACAAACAGTTAAAGAACAATAATCACAATGCTATGTAAATTATTTGGGAATATAAACAAGAAGTCTTACAAAATTTCCTGCAGATACCTAAACCAGGAAAAGCAAAATCTGAGAAAGAAAACTATTGACCAATTTCCCTAGTGAATTTTGATGCAAAAATTTTTTTTATAGAAAACTAATGATATAAATAATGTGAGGGTGGCTGAGAGAGTGGTAGATTAGTATAATAGATGAGATATACATAGTAATAAATGGCCATAGTATTTAGTGTTTGATAAGTCAAAAGATTAAACCTTTTGGGGACAAGAATTCACTGTCTGGCAAAATCTGTTGGGAAAATTGGAAAATGGTAAGACATAGATGGAGATTATACCAGCATCTCATAACATATACCAAGATAAAGTCAACATTGGAACATGCTCTAAATATAAAGAGAGATACCATAAGAAAATTAGAGGATCAAAGAATAACCTAATGGTAAGATATCTGGATAAGGGAAGAATTTAGGACTAAATAAGAGAAAGAGACTAATATAAAATGTAAAATGGAAGATTTTTGTTATATTTATATTTAAAAAGTTTTGTTCAAATAAAACAAATGCAACCAAAATGAGAAGGAAAGCAGAAAGCTGAGGAAATTTATTTGTATCACATATCTTTAATAAAGGACTAATTTTCTAAATATATAAAGAACTAAGTCAAATTTATAGAAATAAAACTGATAAATGGTCAAAGGATATGAACAAGCAGTTTTCAGATGAAGAAATTAGAGCCACCTATAGTTTTATGAAAAAATGCTCTAAATCACTCTTGATTAGAGAAATGCAAATTAAAACAGTTCTGAGGTACCACCTCACACCTATGAGATTGACTAATATGACAGAAAAGTAATATGATATGTGTTTGAGGGGATGTGGGAAAATTGGGACACTAATACACTGTTGGTGATGTAATGAACTGATCCAACTAACCATACTGGAGAGCAATTTAGAGCTATGCTTTAAGGACTCTAAAATTGTACATACTCTTTGATCCATTAATTAATTAATCCATTAATAATATTACTAAGTCTATATCAAAAAAAATTTTAAAGGGATAAGGACCTAATTGTACAAAAATATTTATTGCAACTCTTTTTGTGGTATCAAAATTAGAAATTGAGAGGTTGTCTATCAAATGGTGAATGGCTGAACAAGTTATGATATTTGATAGATATTAGAAGCAGAACTTACTTCACTTTGAAGTAAAAGAACACTCTACAGTGACAGCAATGTTTCTTGCTGAACCACTGTGAAAGGTCTAGTATTTTTCAGCAATACAGTGGTTCCTGATGGACAATCCCAGAGACTCATTATGAAAAATGCCATCTACCTTATAAAAAATGAACTTGAATCTGAATGTAGACTGAAATATACTATGTTTCATTTTCTTTCTTTTTTTCTATTTGAGAACTTTTCCACAAAATGGTTAATACTGAAAAATGTTTTCTATGACTATACACATGTGAAATCTAAAATAAAATTAAAATAGTCAATAAATAGGTCAGGGCAAAGAGATAACTAAGCTGTATTTTTTAAAAATTTTCACAATTATAAACACCATCCAAGTATAACCCCAAACAGAGAAACAAGAGATGTATATATTTTACCACTACAAAACAGTAACTAAATTTGTTAGATTATAGATTTTATGGAATACAAATTTCTTACCACTAGCTTTGAATTTGGAACAATCTTTGGTAAAGCAATTTGGAATTGTGTGGAGAGTAAATAATATATTTATTCTCTTTGATCCAGAGAATATATTCAAAACAGGTCAGTTACAAATAGTTCTCATTTATTAAAATATATAACCAATAATACTTTTTTATAGTAACAAAGGATTGCAACAAAGTAGATTCCCACAAAATTAAGAATAGCCAATGGTACATGAATATAATGGATTATATTCCAAAACAGTATTTGGTATAAAAAAAGACAAATGTGATGAATATAGACCTGCTTTGGAATAAATAGGAATTTGTACAAAATGAAGTACACAGAAACAGGAAAACAATACACACAATTCCTATAAAAATTCAAAAGAAATAACTAAAATATACTGAATTCTGTGAAATTAGAATGACCAAGCTTGGCTTTCTGCTTTTTTGCCTAGATGAAGCACTATGGGAATGAAACACTGCATATGATAGTAGAACTTTGTGATATATTGTTTAGTTTTGTTGAACTTTTCCTTTTTTTTTTTGCTTCTTTGTTTTAAGACATAGCTCTGGAAGAGGTAAAAATAGTTATGGTGAGGAAAGATACATTGGAAAATATAGGTGATATAAAAATTAAAGTTATAAATAAAATTTTATTTAAATAATAGTTTTATTACCACTGTGTAGCTAGGTAATTTATTTCTCCTTAGAGAGCTTATAATCTTAGAAGAATAATATGATTTTTTATCTTTAAATGGTACATATTTTCTTCATATCATGATATAGTGAATACTTTTGTATTTGTAGTTTGTAGTTTATTGTATTTGTAGTTTATATAAATAAGCATGGCAAAATCATCTAACCCCACGTAGCCTCTATTTAATCATATATAAAATGATTATGACAATACTTATAGTACCCACCAATCATATGCTTGTTACAAGGTTCAAATGGAATAATGAATGAAATCTTTTTTTTTGTAAGTTGTAAAACGATATATAATGCCAGCTGTTGATTCATAATAATCTAACTTATTCCTCAAGACATACATTAAAACTGACCCTGCCTATCCTTTACCAGATTACCAGTTCATGTCAACTCTGCCATTTATTACCAGGTCAATTAATTTTACATGCCTCAATTTCCTCAGCTGTCTAATGGTCTTCTTAGATTACTTGATTTCTCAGGTCCCTTCCAGTTCTGACATTCTATGAATTCTGTGCTAGTGGTTCATTCATATGGGCTTTTTCCTTAGAAATGTGTTGCTACTATATGAATAACAATGAAGTGGCAGGAAGTCCTTTCTACACAAATTGGGGATAATTTTATGTTTGTGAGCTTGTGAATTAGTGTTTTGACCTCCTTCATGGGAAAGAAAGTAGAGGATTTGCCAAAAACCTTTATTGTGGTTTGAAAACAGGGTGTGCCTCTTCTACAACTGTGGTTCATATGTGTGTGAATGGTAATTTGCTCTTCTTCAGCCAATCACCACACTCCTCCCCCTCCTCAAAAGAAATAATTGATGTCATTTTTCTGGAAAGACTACTCTTGGTCCCTGTCATAGCAATGAAGGCAGGAAAGACTGCCCTTGTGAACCTCCTGTGAGTCAAAGGGGTTTCTAGGGATTTTCAGAGTGTGGAGGAAGATCTGAACATCTCCATAGAACTTTTGCCAAGTAGCTGAAGTGAAAAACTCTTCCCTAACTCTCTTGGGTCTCATCAATTCTTATTATAAATTCAAGAGAGGCTGGAGCTGCCTTTCATCTTTAGAGAAAGGGGCAAAGGGGAAACAAGAAAAGAAAACCAAACCTGGAAGGGACAACACTCCCATCCAATGCCAGTCATTCTGTTTGGGGCTTCACAAGAGACCTAGGTTTAGTGGACTTATAACTAGAGACTAACAGATTTGGAGATGTTCAGACAGGATGAAGTTGGATATTGATATGGATTCATGTGTATCGATGTGTATCCATCATAAGTGAAACTGGTGAGGTCCAAAAGGCCAGGAGGATGTGCTGAATAAGGTCTTCCAAGCACTTGTCCTTCCTCAGTTCTCATTTTCAAACCTGAGAACTGTTCATTTGGGATATTAAAGTCTGTAGGGCTAATAAGGCACAACCTTCTGGTTCAAAGCTCTAAAGACTTCTTGGAGGATTTTCAAAGCAGTTTTCAGAGTGAAAATGTAAATGAATCAGAAACACATGGATTCAATTTCCCAGGAAATCTGTATATGTTTGGAAATTAAGGGGGAGGGTAGAAATGTCTGGCCAAATGTACTCTGATTGCCCTGACCCCCAAATGTCTCTATCACCCCACCAAATCATTCACCATGTTGTCCCAAGTTGATTCATGACTAGGTTCTTGATGCCTGTAGAACCCAGAGTGGTGTAGCTTGTTGAAGAAAAAAAGGTAAAGTGATTTCATTAAGCCTTTCCATCCTTTCACCAAAAGATGTTAAAGTGAGACAGTGATTAAATTATAGGTCTAGCCACAAAACTCACCATGTAAAGCAATCAGTGGAAAAACCTTCCCTGAGAAGAATATTAAGACAGGATTACAGGGGAGACTTGTACAAGAATATTCATAACTGAGCTCTTTATGATGGTAAAAAATTGAAAAATGAGGGGATGCCCTTTGGGAAATGGCTGAACAAATTGTGGTATATGTTGGTGATGGAATAATATTATGCTAAAAGGAATAATAAAGTGGAGGAATTCCATGGAGACTGGAACAACCTCCAGGAATTGATGCAGAATGAAAGCAACAGAACCAGGAGAACATTATACACAGAGACTGATACTCTGTGGTATAATAAAATGTGAAGGACTTTTCTACTAGCAGCAATGCAATGATCTGGGACAATTCTGAAGGACTTATGAGAAAGAATGTTATCCACATTCTGAGGAAGAACTGTGGGAACAGAAACACAGAAGAAAAACAACTGCTTGATCACATGATTCAATGGGGACATGATTGGGGATGTAGGCTCTAAATGATCACCTGAGTGCAAATATTAATAATATGGAAATAGGTCTGGATCAATGACATGCAAAACTCATTGGAATTGAGTGTCAACTACAGAAGGGGGGTTTGGGAGAGGAAAGGGAAAAAAACATGAATCTTGTCACCATTGAAAAAATGTTCTAAATTAACTATTTAAATAACCCCCCCCCCCAAATAAATAAAGTCACCTTGGCTTCAAAAAGGAAAAAAAAGAAGAAACCATCAGATGCTTAAAGGTGCTGGTCTGTCCTTTGGTCAAAGAAAATGTGATTAGGGGAGGGGGCAGTTGACTGGAATTCGGTGATCTTGTCTATTACATGACAAGGAATTGATTTTCATTTTTTCCAAAGCCTTAGTAATACCAGAACAGATGATGGTATATTATACTGAGAGCTAAGGAGAGGACACTATTGATGGTCATCTGTATCTTGAAATATTATGAATATAATATGATTCCCAAGCACCCTGCCCTATTTGCCAACTCTATAACTATTTGCTAACCCTACCCCTAATCAAGAAAACCTAGCTAGTATGAGTTAGGTAGTATAAGACTAGCTCTGACTTCAGAGTTTCAAGTTCATCGATTCTTTGTATTGATATTTGCCATGGATGAGTATTGGAGTAACTGGTGAAAATATCTCTAAGCACTGCCAAGCACTACAATCACAACATAGGGGAGGGAGCCTAAGACAGCAGGCACTCATACCATACCACATACTACAATGAATTTTTCACTTTATGCCAATCTATTTCCCAGTATTTACCCTATTGCCTCAGCAAATGATCTATAACACAAAGTAACACAATTTTCATTAAAAATAAAAGTCACACACTCTACATTGGCCAAACCACCTATTCACTAACTTCCTTTATTTTAACCTATGACCCTAACATATGCAGGTTCTTAAAAGGTTTGGCAATGTTGCCCCAATCTATATTCCCAGATGTATTATACATTGCTCAACTTTCTGACACCATCATCAAGTTAACTTGGTCTTATATCTATTTCTCATACATAACACTCTCTTTCCTACTTCTTCCTCCATGTTGGTTTTCCCCCATCCTTGGAATGTACCTGCTTCTCACCTTCTCATTAAGGAATCTCTTATGTTCTTCAAGATACAACTTACCTTACCAGAATCCTTCCAACTGCTAGTATTTTTTCCCCATAACAACTTTGTATTTAACTGCATTGTACTTTTTCCTTCTATAATTATATAGAATATATGTATACACAAAAATTACATTGTTGTATATGATATATAATATGTAATACTTATATAACTATCATATACTTTCTAATGCAGTTATATAATGTAATGTAATATGTAATAATGTAACATAATTATATAATATGTTGTCTCTGATAATGGAATGTATGTTCTATGGAATGTGTAGTTCTCTATATATCTAGTACCTAGTATAGTAACTAACTGATTTAATAAATGCTATTTGGTTGAATTTATCAACTGCCCTCTTGATTAACAGCTCTAATAGTAATAAAACAACAAAAGTTGTAGAGAAAATTCTCTTTCCATGTTGAAGAGACTAAATCCTGCCTTTGCTCTTTTCCTTCCAGGATTAAACTACCTTCAGTATTATTAAATTATATACTATTTTGTTATATTTTACATTGCATCATATTTCATTATATTATATATTTCAAAATATATTAATAGATGTTGATCTAGGTTGGTTGGACATCTTGTATATAGAATGCAGAGAAAATAGAAATATTAGTAGCAAATTACAATAGATTCTCTGACTTTAATTAATTTTAATTTTCTTTAAAGTTTGGTCAAGAAAGGTAGGCAAAAGAATAGTATTCACAATGACTATACCCAATTGATTATAAGAATGTCAATAGAAACAATATCCAAAGTCTACAATATTTAGTTCGAGTGTAATGATCAAATATGTTCAAGAAGAACAAATGTTCAACATACTTCCCTCCTTCTAGCAGAAAGGGAAGTTTGTGCATGGAATATTTTTCACACTGTCAGATGAGGTTATTTTGAGTGGAATCACAATAGATAAATAATGTATGAGTGATAAAAGCAAAATTTTGTACTTTGGGTACCAAATCAATTTCACCTTTGCATGGTTAAACAATAATGTATATAAAATATGAGAATTTTATTGGGCTAAAAGATTAGGGTCTGCAATTTAATAGGGTGACAGACTAGACCCCCAAAATAAAACAAAACTACTGCAATCTTGGGTTAAATTAAGATTTATCTTAATTTATTATATTATTATTTATATTATCTAGGACTAAAACAATGAAAAATGTTCTATATTCTGCATTGGTCTAACTGATTCTGTATTTTTGAGTTTTGTCATGAGTATCACATTTTAAGAAGGACATTTCCAAACTATAGTGGGTGACTAGGAAAATTAGAGGTTTAGAGAACATGCAGAACAAGATGAGGATGAATTAGAAGAACTGGGAAAGCTTCACCTAGAGAAGAGATTTATGATAGCTGCATTGAAGATTTTGAATTTTATATAAAATATTTTACATAAAAGAAGGCACAACGAGATCCAACTTCTTCTGTTTGATCGAATAAAGAAGAACTAGTAATAACTGGGGTAAAGGGGAGGGGGATGAGCATACTAATGGAAATTTTGGAAAGACATCAATTTAGGACTGAGATATAGAAACACTCCTAAAAATTAGGGATATTCACAAGTGGAATGAACTTTCATAGTAGGCAGAGGATTTCTCTTGCACTGGATACTTTCAAGTAAATGCTCTTAAATATACCAACCAATCACCAAACAGCAAATTTCAGATGATATAAATATATTCAGGAGGCATGTAATGAGAAGGGAGAAAATTCCAGAGAAAATAGATAGGTCAGAGATTGTCTTGAATAAGGAACATAAAGAAAGCCAGGGACTCTATATCATAGAATAGGTGGAAAAACAATGAGGTATTAAAAGGTTAGAAAGATACAAATGTGCTAAACTATAAACACTTTTACAGCCCAAATAGATAATTGTATATTTTATTATGGAGGCCATAGCAAATCACTGTAATTTATTGGCTACAGAACATTGTAATTTGTTGAATATAGAATTAATTGATTATTGTATGGCAAAGTAGATACATGGAGTTACTTGGAAGAATGCTGTGCTTTTGAGAGTAGAGATTTATTTTGCATTATGAAAACAATTACCACCACCATTGCCACAACCCTCCCACCCCCAGTTGGGAGTTCAGAGATAGAAAGAGAGAAATAGAGAGAGAGAGAGAGAGAGAGAGAGAGAGAGAGAGAGAGAGAGAGAGAGAGAAGAGAGAGAGAGAGAGAGAGAGAGAGAAATCAAGAAGAGAGTCAGCCCTAATATTGTTCTATTTAACTTGACCATGTAATAAGGCTAAATTTAGTCTAATGTGATATTTTCATAGATATGCTATAGGGCTTAACCTCACTCCTCAATTTAGCCATTTTTTTCCAGGCATGATATTTTGGACCAATTGCCAGAGTATAAAATTCCATTATTCTTTCTTTGGAAATGTGATAAGAACTAATCAACTTAGAGTTCCAATGTAGGAAAAAGGTCAGTTGAAATTATCTTGGAGATATAGTCTTTCCTGTTACATAATATGGGAAAAGGGGAGCAAGATATGAATCTAATATAGTCCCATAAGATGAGGGTCTGAACTTTCTTTTCCTGGGCTACCACCCAGAAGCAGCTGCCTGTTCCCAAGGTTAAACCTATAAGGATTAGGCAGAAAACTTCCTTGGCCAAAAGTTAAAATCTCTGGGGATACTATTCTTCCCCTTTCAATCTAGGCAGAAAGATTGACTCCATCCCAATAAAATAGCAATGGGAAGCTTTTTTGTACATGCATTCTAATCACAACAGAGGGCCTTAAAACCAACAGTTCTAAAATTTTGCTTTCTTTTGCTTTTGAATCTCACATATCTCATTGTAAGAACAGGATGGGAAATAAATCCCCCTCTTTGCTTATTGTAGCTTTGCCATTCTGGTTTGATCTGGCAGGCATTTTAGCAATTGTGAGAATCTTAAACCTCTTAGCTGGGAAAAACTCCTTTCCTTCTTCATTCATCTGATAGTTCTTCTTTGTGGAAAATTTTGAGGGTTTTTTAGTTAGAAAAAGCACTGCATGTTCTTCAATAATTAAGGGATGCAGAATGAGAATTCAACTTTAAATCCCAATGAGAGAGTTAAGGCTCTCTAAATGTAATTTTTATATAGTCTTTTCAATAAGCATCACTGTAATAAGAGAATGAGCATCTAGCATGGCACAATTAAGCCCTTATTAGGCTCTATATTTTCAAAGTGGTTCTGCAGAAAAGGATTAGAAATCCTTTATTATATTCCAATGTTTTGTCACCATTATAATCCTCATTTCACCAGTGGCAGAGATCAACAAATAACTCAATGGAGAATAGGAATTGAACATAAGATTTGAGGAAATTTTGTTCGGTTCATTGACTTACATTGCCTCCAGTGTCCTTGTTAAATCTGTTTCCTGAACCATAACAAGAAAGGAAGGTGGTGAGGTCAAAGTTCAAGGAGGATGGGGATATGATTGATAATAATCAACTCCTCTAATAATATGCTTTGTTTGCTCCTATTGCTCTGCTAATGACATATGATTTCAATATATCTCACTGGCATCAATCTGTATAATTGTGAGTGAATACATGTGTTTCCAACATCAACGGAAGAGCCAGAGAGAGAATGGGGGCAGGGAGGGCCTCACAGGAGAGGAAAGTCTGGGTTTTTCTGTAGGTATATTTGTTTTTCCTATTTTAAAAACATGATTTTTTCAGGTTCTCAGAATAAAGCAATGTCTGTATAAAAGAAGAGTCCCCCACCCTGAATAAAAGGAGTGGAAAGCCCTTTATATTTTTAGTAGTAAGAAAAGATGATGTGAAATGTTGATTCCTCTTTTGGAATAATCCCCTCTTTCAGGGAATATAACCTTCTGGGACAGGCTTCTCTCCTTTACCAATTTAAAACAATCAAACAAAAGTTTAAAACACGTTTGCCATTTTGAACTGATCTAACCATTTTATAGAACACTGGAATTATGCCCAAAAGGGGAAAAAAAAAAACAAAGAAAACTGGATTTACCTTTTGACTCAGCAATAACACTCCTAGATTTATTTCCTAAAGTGATCAGGGAAAAAAGAAAAGGAACTATGTTCTAAAATATTTATAGCAGCCCTATTTATGGTGGGAAAGAACTGGAAAATGAAGGGATGCCCACTATGGCATATAACTGTGATAGGATACTACTACATCATAAGAAATGGATATTTTTTTTTTAAAATGAAACATGGAAAGATCTACATGAAATTATGAATTGTGAAATGTGCAGAATCAAGAGAACATTATATACAGCAGCAGAATTATTGTTTGCAGAATGACTTGTGTATGTCCACTTCTAGAGAAGCAACTGATAAATAGAAATAATCAAGATATTATATATATGCATATATTTATATTTATGTATATGCATATATGTATATATAATTTTTTGTCAAATGGTGCCTTCCCTAATGGGGATTATGGGGAGAGAGAGTTAACTGAGTATTGTAATGTAACAAATGAACAAAAAGCAAAATAGTAAACAAAATTATCTTAATTCTTTTGCCCTGGCTTTTGTCCCTAATGTAAAGAGGAGGCAGAAATATTTGTGCTATTGATTTTAAATAATCATTGTGAGGAAAGTACTTTGAAATTGTGATGCACTATAACAATGTGAGTTATTAGTGTTAATATTTGATTCAGTATGGCATAATGAATGGAGTACTGGACTTCGAATCAGGAAGACAAGCTCTGATACTGCTCTTAGAGGCTTATGGACTGTATGACCTTGGACAAATCAATGATCCTTTTCTAATGTAAAAGGTAGTGTGTCAATATTATTATAATATGTAAAATATAATTGTAAAAGTGACTAACCTTCTCCTCCCCTCATATGCCTGAAGACCAAGCCTGTTGCATTTCACACCTCCTTCAGAATTACCTTGTACTCTTAGAGGGTTTGGAGGGTTGTCTTGTCTCTTTTGGTTCAGGCTCCCACCAGCCATGTCCCAGGCAACTTTTGTGGGCCCCCTGAACTCCAGTTCCATTTAACCACTTAACACTTATATTAGCATTTACAAAAGAATAGAATCAATATGCAAACATCTCCCCTAACATTCTGGACATAAATTCTAGCCCTCATATGCAAACACACATGCATACACCACTCAGTATCCTCTGGGAAGGAGAAGAAAATCAGGTTAACAGTTCCTCCATAGATAGCATTGGTCCAAAGCCTGCCTTGCCCTTGAGTCCCAGCCACCTCAATTTTGAAGTGGTTCCCTGTTGGGATAGCAACAACATCTGATCTAGAATCCTGTCTCAAAAGTTGCCAAGAAGGAAGAAAACAAGGAAGGAAGGAAGCTTGGAAGGAAGGAAAATTTCCCTATAAGATAAAATACCAAAAGAATGTAGAGAAGAGCTTTTTCCATTTTCTGGAAAGAATTACCTTTGAGTGCTTTTGAGTTTGTATGAATAATGACAATTGAACCATAATAAGAATAAAAGACACAAATAAAGTTTGTGCATTTCCATTCATGGAGATAAAATTTATTGAGCTGGGCTTTTTTCAAGCCTTTACCTTCTATGTTAGAATCAATACTCTGTATTGGTTCTAAGGGAGAAAAACAGTAAGGAATAGACAATGAAGGTGATATGACTTGCCCAGAATCACACAGCTAAGAAGTATCTGAGGCCAGATTTGAATGAAGCACCTCCAGCCTCTAAGCCTAATTCTCTAACCACTGAGAATCTAGCTGTTCTCTGAGATAGAATAATTCTCAGGTTCATTAATGATTTCCAAAATTGTCTTCTGATGTTCTGATAAAAGTTCATTTCCCTCAAATGAATGACTTCCCAGAGACAGATGATGATAAAGTGAAAATATAAACTCTTTCCTTTGTGCTCAATTCCAAAAGTGTTAATAACTGGCATTTGTATGTATTTAAAATTCACAAAGTATTTTATATACATTATCTCATTTGCGACTCAAAGTGGTTTTGCCAGGTATATGCTAAATAAAAGTGCTAAACTCTCCATATGTTAGGTGAGAAAAATAAAGTTCTAAATTTCTTTATTTTTGAAACCCTTACCTTCTGCCTAAGAATGAACATTTCTGTCTAGAATTAGAATAAATTAAAAGATGGAAGAGTGGCAAGGGCTTGGCAATCAGGCTTAAGTAACTTGCCCAGAGTCACATAGCTAGAAAGTATCTGTGACAAGAATTGAAGCCAGGTTTTCCCAACTGCAGGCCTGGCATTCAGTTCATTGTGCAACATAGCTGTCCCTCTCAGAGATTTTAAGTGACTTGCCCATGATAACAGAAGTAAACAAATGGTGCAAGAAGGAGTCATCACTGAATGTTCCTGATTCTAAATCCAGTACCCTATCTGTGGGGCGACATCTCATCTACCACAAAAATCTATTAACATTTACCAAAGACTTTACCTAGGAACTAGGATAAAAAAACCAAAACCAAAAAAAAAAATGAATCAGTCCTTTCTCTCAGAAGTTTGCTTTTTTTTTTTTTAATTGGAAAGGGAGAACACCATGTACATGTATACCTATATAGAGAGAGTAACACAAAATCAATATGAGGTAATTCAGAGAGAGATGGCGCTAATCATTAGAGGAAGGGATAGATGGGGAAAGGGGTAAATGAGCTGTTTTGAGGGAAGTACAGGATTCTATGATGTAGGAATAAGAAGGAAGTAAATTCAAGCATGAGAGCAGAGGCATAGTGCTGGAGTGTGAGAAAAGAATTAATAGAAAGCCAGATAAGGAAACTGAGGTCAGGCTCTGAAGGGTTTCATGAATCAAAGAAAGGAATTCATATTTGTTCTTTGATGTAATAGAGAATTGTTGTTACAGTTTAGTTGTTTCAGTTGAGCCCAGGTCTTTGTGACTCTATTTGGGGTTTTCTTGGCATAGATACTGGAGGAGTTGTAGTTTCCTTCTCCTGTTCATTTTACAGATGAGAAAATTAAGGAAATTGGAGCTAAATAACTTGCCCATATCATAAGAGTCTGAGACTAGATTTGAACTCAAGTCTTCCTGACTCCATGCCTAGTGTTTTATTCATTGAACCACATAGCTGCCCAAGGAATGACTAAAACCATGATGGCAAACCTTTTAGAGACCAAGTGCACCTGAACTGCAACCCTCACAACCACATGTGAGACACCCACCTTACCCCAGACAGGGGAAGGAGAAAGCACTTTCATTGAGCTGTTAGGCAGAGAGACAGGTGAAATGAAAAATGTAGAACAAGGCATCCATTGGATCCTTAATTTCTAACGGACCAAAGCCTTCTCTTGTCACATGCAAATGGTTGAACCCTAACATCTTGCTTGATAAAGGAAGGTGGTGTTTTATGTCAACCAAAAATATTTATTATTTGTCTACTGTGTGCCAGGCACTGGGCTAATCACTTGTCAAAGAAATGCAAAAAAAAAAATGAAACAATGTTTGTTTCAAGGGGCTTATATTCTAATGGGGGAGAGACTACATGCATACAATGCATACATATCCATGTGTTTGTATGTATAAAAAGTAGACATTATTTCAGTTTAAGCATTATTCATACAGAGGCTTAAGAAAAGTCCCTTATTTACTATGAGGCAAATGAGGACATGCTTAGAGAGTTGAAAAAGAATTCACCTTTTTATCCCTTGTCAGAGGAATATTAAAAGAAAGCTGATAAGCAAATACCAAGAATGAACTACTGAGCTCATGACTGTTGCACTGTCTTCACATGCTCCCTGAAATGTGAAATCTCTGAGAAAAAAGGAAAAAAAGAAAAATGGAGTTGGGCAAAAGGCTAATAAGTTCAATATAGTAAGCAAGCATCTGGGCAAATTAAGACATTTCTTTCAGCCTTGCCACCAGCTCCAAAGGGAAAAGAAGGAGTAGGGACCATGGTGAGCTTACCCTAGTCTTAGCCACAATATTTTCAAATTAAAAGTGAGAGGCTTTCCAAAAGAGAATTGTAAGGAGAAAAAAATTATATATATATATATAATATAATATATATACAGATATATTATATTATATATATATATAAACCAAAAGAGAATTGTAAGGAGAAAAAAATTATATATATATAATATAATATATATACAGATATATTATATTATATATATATATATAAACCCTTATCTACCTTCCATCTTAGAATCAATACTATGTATTGGTTCTAAGGCAAAAAAGTGGTAAGGGCTAGGCAATGGAGGTTAAGTAACTTGTTCAAGGTCACACAGTTAAGAAATATCTGAGGCCAGATTTGATCCTTGGACCTCTCCTCTTTAGGTCTGACTCTCCATCCATGAGCCATCTGACTGCCCTCAAGAAACTATACTTTTGATGACAAATTTTGGGGAAAAATTTCCTCCACACTTCTACTCCTTGTTACACAGTGATATTTAAGTAAATCATCAAGTCATGTTAAATGGGCTGATCATGGATACAGGAGAAACTTTTCAATGGGTTCTCAGCACTATATAACAATTTTTTATTAATGTTAAACTGACTCTTTTTTTATACCTTCCACAGTGACTATTTCAAACCTTTCCCTTTCTCCTAAAATGCCCAGATCACTAACCCCTTCTCAATAGATGGTTTTGCCATTCATTTAACTAAGAATTTAAGAGCTCCTTTACTTCCCTTTCTCAATACTTCAAGGCATCTAGGTATTTTGACCCTTTTTCTTTCCTTCTGGGCTCAGAGGATAAGGTAGTCCTATTTCTTGCCAAAGCTAATTACTTCTTCTATATGCCAGATCTCATCTTCATATGTTTCCTCAGTGATTTTGATCCATTAGGTCTTCCCACATTCTTATATCTTAACTATTTTCCTTTCAATTGGTTCTGTCATCTCTACTGACAAATACATTCTGGTCTCTTCTATATTAAAACAAATCCTTAATCCTGCTGTTTTCTCATACTATTATCATGTCTCTTTCATTAATCACCAATCTTTTAGCAGAAAAAAAAACAGTTTATACACACCCACATGAACAAAGTAGGTACCCACTGATGGGAAAATGGCTCAACACACTGATATATTAAAATGTAAAAGCATATTCCTGCACAGCTAGAAATGACAAATATGAATAACATCAGATGTTCTACTCCTTCAAGTCCCAGCTTAAATCCTACCTTCTATAGGAAGTCTTTCCTAAAACACCTTTTCTCTTCAAGCTGTTTGGACAATATCCTAGCTCTAAGCTAATTCTTGAGTCTCTGTTCTACCTTGTTTAGTCAGTAAATAAAACTTGTCTTTATTGTCTCTAATTTCCCTCTTCCCACTTTCTCTTACTTCAGTTTTTCTTACCTCCTTTTACTACTGTTGGTCTACCCTATCTCTCCCAAAATTACAAAACTGATTCTGATTCAGTCCAAAACCTACAGTATCCTTCAGGCCAATTCATAAGACAATTAACCAATAACAGTAGAAAAAAAACACTAGTTTTGGAGTCAGAGACCCTGAAGTTAAATCATACCTCAGCTACTTGCTATCTTTGTGAATGCATGTAACTTGATTTCCTCCTCCATAAAATTAGAAGGTTTTACTAGATGACCTCTAACATTCCATGTCTTTCCAAATCTTTGATAAATAGGATCAGCCACTCAAAATAAAAATTTTAGGAAGTTTCTAAAGAAGGTAATATGATATAGTAGGTAGAATACTGAAAATGGAGTCATAGGGTCTTGTTCTGAAACGCTACCTGTTCTACCTGTGTAATTTTAGAAAAAAAATGAATCTTTCTAGCTTCCTCTTCTATATCTCTAACGAGAGCAGTAAGAGTAGATGGTTTCTTGAATCCATTCCCACATAGAAGCTATGATCCTACAATGTGTAAGATACTAAGGGAGGTATGAAACGTCTCAAGACATGATCCTTTTGTGCTCAAAGGTTTGCAGTCTACTTAAGGGAGGCATGTTTTTGTAGAGAACTCACTGGAAATTAAAGTAGATAGAGGAAAAGTTAAACTCCCAGCACTGTTGCTTATGCTCTCTGCCGACATAAGTAACTATGACCTCTTTAGTTTTTGATGTCCACATTTGTGACATTAGAGGATAGGTACCTTCAATATCTAAATCTATTAATTTAGTCAACCTTTTTTAAGTCCTCTGTATGGGCCAGGCTGCGAGCTATCTGCTGGAGATACAAAGGTAAAACTGAAACTTTTTTTTTTTGCCATCAAAGAGCTTACATTCTATTGGAGGGAAGTAATACATAGGGAACAAGGAAACTGTGATTTTCTTTTTCATTATTACTTATTTCTATATTTGTAAATATTTCTATTTATAGTTTTTGTTATTGTTATTCATTTGTGTCCAACTCTTCCGGACCCCATTTGGGGTTTTCTTGGCAAAGATATTGGAATGGTTTACCATTTCCTTCTTAAGATTATTTTACAGATGAGGAAACTGAAGCAAACAGGGTTACGTGACTTGCTTAAAGAGCCACACACCTAATGGAGGCTGGATTTGAATTCAGGAAAAGGAGTCTTCCTGACTCCAAGTCTAGAGCTCTATCCATGGCAACACTTAGATGCTACTCTGGTAAATTCCAAAGGATGCTACTCTGGTAAATTGCCATCATGGGGGCAAAGTATAAAAAGTCTTTGGAGTAAGAGAGGAATCCCTTGTACTGAGTCTTAAAGAATAAATGTCACCTTTCCTCTAAGCAACAGAACTATGGGAATATAGTTATACAGTTATACACAACCAGAATGAATTATAGAATTTTATTCTGCTGAGAACTAGAGTGACTTCTTTAAAAATTATATTTATGATTCTTCATCATGTCCATGAATATTCTATTTTCTGGTAATCTGACCCTAAGTCTTCTGCCTGAATTTTGCTTTTGCATTCTAAAATCACAATAGTAACTAAACTTTTCATTTTTTAAAATCATAATAGTAACTGCCACTTATATATAGCCTGTTAAAATTCATAAGTCATGCTATTTTGGACTCAAAGAATTTTGTGAAATATATATCATTTGTATTACTAATCTCATTTTATTAATTAAGAAACTGGCACTTAAATGCGAATATGTGGGGATCAGGCAAAAGGGAACAATGGAGGAAATATCTATACACAAACACAGGAAGGGGAAATATAAAACCTCAAAGATTCCATATTACCGACAGAGCTGTCCCTGAAGAAGGGAACTGACAAAGACCAGAAGACAGAGAGATTCTTCCAGGTGGGAACTTTGCTATTTTCCAGGTTTGGTAAAAAGCTAGGGGCGAGAGAGTAGAATATTGGTGAAAGTGAGGCTTTGAGTTTCTCCTCCAAAATAACTCATGTTAATTCAATATGAAAATATTATGTTTTAAAGTTAAGAGCAATAACATATGGCATGGGATGCTCCATGCCAAGAGAGAAAATACTAGGCATTTCAGTTCATGAAGAAGCCACTAGAGGGAGGCCGTCTCATGCAGATTAAATTAGGTTCTTCTGAATACACTTCCTTTGGGGTCAGAGCCTCCCCTAGTCTAGCACCATGGGCTGTCTTTTGGTTGCTATGGAAACAGACCTAAACAAAGGGTAAATATATCAACAATAGACTTGGTTTAAATTTTCTTCCAGTTCCAGCATCTTGCATTTTTTGGTGCATGAGGGGCCACAGAGCCCTCCATGTGTCAGCAAGGGCCCCCCAGTTGGCTTGTGAAGTCTGGGGAGCACAAGCCCTCTATTATTGCTCCAAGGAATCACAGCACGTAGATGTGCACAGACACTGGGATGCATTGTGAAGGGCTCTGCTTCAGGCAGAGAGAACCCTCTTTTCTGTCCGCAGCCTGTCCTCAGTCTCCCCCAAGCCTCCCACCCCCACCCCCTCTTCAAAAGGAGCAGCTGGAATCATCTCATGTAGACAACTCATAAGACTGACTGTCTCACATTCATAGAGAGTGGGATGGTCTCTAAGGTTAAGCACTTTTTTGTTAAAGCCAATTTCACTTTCATTGGTTTAAGACTGGGAAAGAGAGCTAGAGCGGTTACTGAATGATAATCCTGTCCAAACTACTTATTTTACAGATGAAAAAACAGCTCCAGAGAGGTGAAGCAATTTCCTCAAGATCACACAGCTGAAAAGTTACAGAATAGGAAGCCAATTTATTAATAGGTCTAGATTCATAGCTCACTGTCCTGTTATATATGCCATTTTTTAAAATGAAGACTAAATAGAAATGCCCTTGGTTCGAGACGTGTGGCGATAATTTTAGTGTTGTGACTTAAAATCTAAATTTTAATGGTCACCAGGGGAAATCCCAAATAATAAAATACCCAAGTCAACTGGGAATTTTATGGTGATTTAATTGATATAGTGGAGAAGATTAAGAAGAAGGGAGAAGGAAAAGGTGAAGGATTTTCTCCCCCCACCTGGCTGGTACTGGGTGGAAAGATTAGAAGATCTAGAAAGTAATGGTTTAAAGTGTGAAAGAAGAAGGAATCAACCTGAATTCCAAAAGGGGCTCAGCTGAGATGCCTGAACCTGAATCAGGTCAAGGACAAAACTCACTGCCAAAACCCAGACAAATAACTGCCACCACTCCCAAGATGTCAGAATTCCTAGCACGCTGCCAGCCAGAGTTGCCTCTCCAGGAAAAGAGTAGGAGAGAGGAAGTGAAGTGCCTTAAATAGATGGTTTTACATCACTTTCCTGAATCTCATTTTTACCAATGATAGCTTAGCTTGACTCAGGACAGCCCAGGAGTCTGTCTGCTGTTTCTGCACATGTCTGTAGAAGGCCATCTCCTCAGATAATTAAATCTTTGAGTTTGGTGTAGACCTTTTTAATCTTGTCACTCTAAGGAGAGGGAGAAATGTAGAATTTCCAAGACCTGATTCTGTTATTCCAAGTAACTCCATTGTTACTGATCAGGAAACAGCTAAATCAGATCTTTTAAAATACAGTCTGATTAGGGTGGAGTTGTTTTAAAATTTACAGATGCAATGAAGAACTGCCTGTGAATAAATTGGATAATTTCTCTAGGCCTTATTTTCCCTATCTGAAATTGGGAATAAATTGAAATTAATGAATAAGAATTAGTCTTTTAAAGAAAAACAACTAGAAAAAAATCATCATTCAATAGACATATTTTATCATAACTGTATCATAAAGACAATTCACATTTTACCATAAGTATTAAAATAGATCTATAAGAAGAAGAAAAAAACATTCTAAAAGGTAAGAACAACTTCTCAACCTCTGCTAAATTCTACTTTTTTTTTTTTTTACTTCAAAGGATTCAACTTTGGCATTAATCATTGTGGAAATCAGAATATTTAGTTCGCTGTACAAGAAAAGATTGAGCTGTTCTGACACAGTTATAAAAGATGCATACTTATAGAAGGGAGAAAGGAGTCAGTAACTCCTGAGACTCAGCCCTTTGAGATAGTAAATTCTAAATGTCATATGACTAAAGTGATGTTGACCTTTTTTAAAATTTGTCAGCCCATGCTGGGTCCTGGCACAAAAGAAAATCCCTCTTGGTTGGAATTTCCCAAAGGATAATTCCAGGACAGTGTCATCTGACCCATAAACCAGAATAAAAAGAACCTTTGAGTTTTCTACAGTTGATTGATATTGGCCAAAAAAAAAAGGCTTTATTCCATAGACAGAAATCCTGAGAAGAGTAGTTTGACTAGAAAACAGCATTGCTATTGTTATTATTAAACATACTTTAAAATTTGCAAAGCACTTTCCATATATTTTCTCATTGTACCTTTAAAACCCTAGAAATAGAAGTTATTTTGATGCCCATTTTACAATTGAGAACACTGGGATATATGGAGATTATGGGACTTTCCCAGGATTACACAGCTAATAAGTATCTGGCCTTAGATTTTCGCTCATCTTCTCGACTCCAGATCTAGTGCTCTATCCACTGTTATTTAGCTGACAATCAAAATCTCCATAGAAGCTGAAGCCAAAAATATTAAAAAACCTCAACAATCTATAATTTTGTCAGCATCAGAGGGAACTCCTCCAACTGAATTACTATACCTTAATTACTGTGTCTTCGGCACTTAGTTGCTTGAGAAACTTACAAGCTAAGTGACTTGTTCAGTGTCAGAGATCATAATGTCAATGTCAGAGATAGATTTTGAATTCAGGTCTTCCTTACACTAAACTTAGCACCAGAGACTTGTGCATGATCCTAGGATCACAGTCTTTGAGCCAGAAGGGAGTTGTTGTTCTTTTATATTTTTTTTAACCCAGTCATTTTGCAGATGAAAAAACTGAGGTCCAGAGAAGTTAAATGGCATGTCTAAAAGTCAAGTAGGTAGCGGTTTGAAAGGGAAGGATTTGAACCCATGTCCTCTGACTCCAAAGCCAGGGCTCTTTCCACTGGACTGTGCTGCTAAGTTGGTGGTCTCAAAGCGATTCTTGGGATTCATTTGCATTTATGTTTATTGATACTAGCATATGTCCTGCTCCAGACAGCTCCCCCAATCCCACTTGCTCAACCTCAAGTTTTGGCCAAATGGAGGGACTGAATATTGACTCCTAGGGGTTGAGAGGAACTTAGGCTGATAGCCTGGAAGTGGAGCTATCAAGAATTAGAGCACTGTTGATGGTAGTGAGTGGGGACCTACAAAAACACTCTTGGGAAGAAAATGTGGCCAATTGGTGTCTGTTAAGAATAGCAATAATGAAGCAGCAACAGTCTACTTTCTCTTGCTAATATGTAACTCAAACATGGTTAGTTGTCCAAGAAGGAAGGATCCAAAAGCAACAATTCATTGGCATCCAGTTACCTTTTGCATCTTCTGTTAATTTTAAACAGTCATGTAACTTCTTTAAATTGGCTTCTGTCCCTCTGCTCCTTGTTGCTCTCAGATATACTATAAATGAATCCCCTTCTAGGCAAAAGGAAAGGAGGACTCAGGCAAGTTGTCACCTAGCCACATGGTCTCACAGTGGGTTGCCTCTGAACTAATTCTAGGGAAGGAACAGAAGAAGGTGTGTGTGTATGTGTGAGGGGAGGGGGAAATCATGCATTAAGTACCTACCGTGTGCCACATACTGTGCTAAACACTTTTCAAATATTATCTAAGTTGTTTCTCAACCCTGCATGATAAGTGCAGTTAAGTTTCCCATTTTACAGTTATAGAAACTGTGGCAGTCAGAGATTAATTAATGGCTAGTCCTAGAGATAGTGCCTGAGTCTGCATTTGAACTTAAACCCACTGTACCACTCAGTTGGATTTATTCTCAAGTCCAAGTCCTCATATTTTGCTTAGTCCATTAAACTATGACACTTTGTAAAATGCAAATTCTCTTCTTTTTTAGTCATTCACCCACAGAAAGTGATCCATTTAGAACCTGATGCATTTAACATTGGAAGTGATGCGTACATCAAAGAGACTTGCTATATGGGTGAAAGAGGCCTATTTGAGGGCTACAACGGAATCCCTCTTCCACTGGCTTCCTACTCTGCTTCCTTTATCTTGGCAAAGAGGTTACCCTATGCTTTTGGTGACTATGTCAGTGGATGATGATCTCTGATACGTGTTAAAATTATATGACAGACTAGATCTATTCCATAGGTTAACTGAGCCAAGTTTGGAGAAAATCACTTTTAGATAATTATATGATTGTTTGACTATTTCATGGCAGGATTTTGAATGAATGAAGGAAAGGGAATTCTCACACGAATGTTTAAGCCATAATATTTTTGAAATACTGAAAGGCAGAGTTCACAGGCAATGTGTGAAATCAGTTTCACGAAACAGCAGTGGACATTTTTGTAGGATGTAAGCTTCTTGAGGGAAAGGGATGTTTCCTTTTTGCCTTTTTAGCCACTGTGCCTAGTGTGGTGCCTGACAAAATACTAACTAGGTGAGAGAGTTTTATGGAACGAGAAAGATCAGGTAAAAGACTGTATGACAGGGATAAGGCATAGAACTGTCAATTTCAGGTTTTACTTGTTGAATTTACCAAGAAATAGAGCCTGCGGTTTCCTTAGTATATACAATTCTTGAGGGAAGAATCTCTCTCTACTGATTCAGGTCAGTACTTTCTCATTATCAGGAGTCAAAGGCTATACCTGAACTAAAGTTTAATTGACTCTGACACCAATTCTTCATCCACTACACTATGGCTGCCTCTCTTCTTTATGCCATATGAGAAAGAACAAGGTAAAATGGATCAAATATTGGAGCTGGATTAACAAAAACCTGTCTAAATATAAATGTTATCTTTGATACATGGGTCCTACCTCAGATTTTGATCCTGGACAAGCTATTTAATCTCTGTGCCTCAATTTCATTAATTATAACATGGGGTATTTGCATTTCTCACCTCAGAGGGCTATTATGAGGAAAGCATTTTATAAACCTGAAAATATAGATATATGTGTGGTTATTGTTGGGGGTGGGGTAGGGGAAAAGAGGGCAAGAGGAAGGAGTTACATCAAATAAATGTCAGTGGTGGTTGGAGAATGATAGTCTCTCCATAGCCATGAACTTTGAAAGCGATTCAGGCCAAAGAGGATTAGGGCTCAAGTATTCACTAAGCACTAGTTTTCATAGGAAGCATATGGGGCATTGAAGTGCCAGTCAACATATATAACCCATGCCCTTGCCATATATGCCAAACAAAGTGGAAATTTATTCTGATTATGTACTTTTAGGCATCTAGGTGGTACAATGCATGGAATATGGGGCCTAGAGTCAAGAAAACCTGCATCCAAATTTGACCTCAGATGCTTACTACCTATGTGACTTTTTTACCTATTTTACCACCAGTAAAATGAGTTGGAGAAGAAAAAGGCCAATCACTCTGGTATATTTGCCAGTGAGGAAAATTATTTTTAATGCTCTATTATTTTATTTCTAATATTAAACTATAACACTATTTTTCTTGACCAAGTTTACAGAGATTTAACCTGCCAGTCTTAGTCTTCAATTCCTGGATGCCCTGAAACATCTTCTAAAACTGGAATAACTGAGGTTGAGAATTTAAGTTCTTTTCTTTCTGTAAATAAGGACTGAGCTGAGTTAGATATCCTCCCCCCCTCCCCCCAAGAGGATTATGTGTCCTTGGATTCCCCATTATGTAGAATACTTGGTTCAAAGAGAACACTTAACCAGATGGAGTTGGATCTTTCTGTCTAAATATACAAAGACCTGTTATTAGATAGTAGTAGTAGTAGTCTCTCGGTAACCGAGGATGACGATTGTCTTTGTGCGCTTTCATCTGTGATGTAGATGAGTGTGCACAAAAACACTTGTTCATGAAAGAGATTTAAGTGGAAAAGTCGATGCATAGAGACAGTCTCACTCTCTCGGCGTTGGAAGCCTGGGTCCAGTGGCACGAAAAGTCGTTACATCTGGAGACTTCCTCAGCTGCATTGGATGGCTGTGTTGTCCTTTGTGCTCCAACACGCCCTAAGTACTCCATAGTGCCTTGCTGCGTCGCCATCTCAGCCGTTGAACCTTCTTATTGATTTCTTCCATCTGTTTGGCCAAAGCAGTCTTCACATGCTGGGTGAGCAAAGCCCTAGTTCACCAGGGGTCTACGACCCAATGGCTACCCTCACAAAGTTTAGCCAGCCTGTTGAAGCCATTGCCCGAGGTGTGGCCGCTGCCGCATGCTAGCAGCTACTAGGAGCCACAAGTGAGAGCTGGGTGTCAGGTGGGGGTCAGAGGTTGGAGAGCTGCCCTAGGAGGGCACGACAAGCCCTCCATACCAGAGATACCACCCCTCCCTGAGCACCCCATACACCCCTGTTATTAGATATATCATATATATATATATATATATATATGTCTTATGACTAGACCTCATTCCTCATGACTTCCCCTCATTACTATGGAGTGATTGAGGAGGTCCTAGAAAATATTAGATCACTTGCTCATTAGGTATTCACTAATTAGCGATGTCTTTTTGCAGTCTAGGGGAGAAGTGATAATGAGCTATCAGAACTGTATTTAAAGGATCCAGTACTCTCCCTCCTTTGTCTTTGATCACTTGAGAGAGATGACTGACTATTAATATATTGACTATTACCAGCCTAGAAAATAAATTGATTTTTCATACCTGGAACCCAGTACCTCAGCATTTTATTCACACTACCAAAATATTCCAAATGAGATCATAAAAAGTTGGAAACAACTGAAAAGATTGAACAACTAATGAATATTTTACTAGGATTTTGCTTTTCTTTTTGTACTATTCTGTTTTTAGGGGAATGTGGGAAGGAGAGAGAATAGATATTTGCTTATCAAAAATAATAAATTTGGTTAAAATAAATTCAAAAGATGGCTTCATTTTTGAAGAGGAGCCAACATGTCTAAGGAAGTCATGATACTTTCCCTGTCAGACTTATTAATGACATTCTATCCTATATGGTAACATTTTTTTAGAATCAATTAAACTTAATTTAACAATCATTTATTAAACACCTATTAGATGCCAGGCATTGTGTGTTGGGATACAAATATAAAAGTTAAGTAGTCGCTGGCCTCAAAAAGCTTACTTTTTTTGAGGGAGAACATTTAAATATATACACAGATAAAAATAATATATATGTATGAATATATGAAGTAATTTCAGAAGCAAAGAATGCTACCAACTAGGTAAATTTTAAAAAAAAAAGCTTTATATAGGAAGAGCCACTTGAACTGAGCCTTGGAGGAAGCTAAAGATTCCAAGATGTGTAGGTGAGGAAGGAGAACATTCCATACTAGAGGGACAGCCTGTGCTCAGAGGTGGGAGGCATGTCTTTGGCTGGAACATAGAGTACAAGAAGGACTAGGTATGCATATAGATTATTGCTTCCCATTAGAGTTTGTACACATTGCTCATTTTCCCTTGGACTGCCTAACTTTTAGGGAGCAGATGCTGAATTGCTTTGAGCCCCATAATTTTTTCTGGATACTTCATGGACCATATAATGAACTACAAAATGGCACCCATTACTCACGCTATTGAATGAGACTACAATAGTGAATAGAGTGCTACCCTTGGAGTCAGAAATAAATAAATTTCAACTCTTCATTGGACAGTGATTTAACTGCAATCATTTTGACCCATACCCATGTGATTGGTCGCATTGCCAATATTCTGTTGGTGATACCTAACATTTTTATGGGAATGTTAAAACCTGTATTATTCCAGCTACCAATGGATCTCACAGTGGGCTGTCCACAAGGGCAGGGGAGCCAGGCCACCTGGTATCAGAGAGGACTACAGAGTGGCTAAGATCATCCCACAAGTTGACTTTTGCCCACTCCTTCTGCACCCTATGAATGTGCACTATGAATAAGACAAAAATTCTGGCTTCTAGCCTTCTACAGTTATGGATTCCTCATATGGAATGCAGACTGTTATGAAATATCCAGTCCCAGCAGATGGGTGCCCTAGTACTAGGGGGATGCCAATGTGTGGGATAAGGAAAACAATTCACTCAGCTGAAATGACAACCAGAGTTGCTTTGCAAAGCATGTCCTGGCCACACCCATCCTCCTTCCTGGTGTGTCTATTCATTTGACAAAGCACTTTTCATATAGCATAGAGTGATCAATAGTGTGTATCTTACAAAACCTATCAGGATCTGGGGAATTGTTGACATTAAATTCATGGAACCAGCTGCCTAGTTCTGTGGACACCTATGGCTCCACAGAAAGTCACCCACTATGGTCATCTACAGCTCCACAGGGGTTGCCTTGCTTTTGCCTGCCTCCTAAAGTAAACATTCCCTTAATCTCTAGATACTCTCTACAGTCACCTATAGTTTTAAAGGGGGTGCTATTCCACACACCTGACATGCTAGGACAACTCCAACTAAAGCTAATATATCCTGTCATATCCTCTTTCTCACAGTGATTCTGACCTCCTAGTTGCCACCTATACCTCAGTGACCTCTCCCTCAATTCCCACCGCCTTCAACTCAACCCTCTACCTCTCAACAGTCCAATTCCTCCACTTAACCTATTTTTCATGACTCACTCCTCCATATCCATCCCAGCTTCATACAAGGATAAGTCACACCTTTGATCTTATTACCCACATCAATGTCCATGAACTCTCAAATTTCTCAAACTTTATTCTATTATCATTCTGTCTCTCCTTCAGTCTTACTACTACAAATCCTTTTCCTATTCTTTATCCTGACTAGGGTTTCTAACCATGTTTCCTTTAAATTCTTTTTAAGACCATCACCCTGTGCTAATTATACTTTCTTCTCTTCCCCATCTTGACTCCTTAGTCAATCAGTTTAACTCCATACTTTCCTCATCTATCAAATCCTTTGCCCTTTAGCCTACTGAAGATCCTACCCTGCCAAATCCCAGGCTTGAATTAGTCCCACTATCTTTTGTCTTTCCTCCTACTCACATATTTCATTATACCATGCCTTTCTTCCGGCTATAGAATAAAACTGGAAAAAATCATGAAACCCTGTTGAATGGGTCTACTACAAACTCACTTTGTGAAATCTCTACTGGGCTCTCACCACAAGACAATTTTTTATATATACCCAATTATTTCACTGTTCTACCCACAATATCTTTTCCAGTTTTTTTTACCCCCCTTAAACCCTTTTCCCACTGTGTTCTTGGCTGAGAATTTTGTCTCATATTTCACTCTCAAACTGAAAACTTTCATTTTGACTCTTTCTCTCCTTTTCCTCATTTCACATCACATTCAGATGTCTTCTATTGCTAACTCCTTCTTCACTTGAACCTCTCTAAATGTAGAAGTGTTCCTTTTCTATCCCATTTTCTTTATCAGATTACCCTCTCTACAATCCATACTTGCTGTCTATGAGCTGCTTCCCTACTGCCTACAAATAAACCTATGTCTTCTGCATCCTCAGAAAAACCCTCATATGATCTGTATATCCTCTCTTCTCTTTCATTAAACCCCTTGAGAAAGCTATCACCAATAGGTATCTCCACTTCTGTTTCTCTCACTCTCTTACCTTGCTGTAGTTTGTCTTCTATCTCTATCAAAAGGAAACTACTCTCTCCAAGTTACCAATAAACTCTTAATTATCAAGTTTAAAGACCTTTTCTCAGTCCTTATCTTTCGTACATTCTCTTCAGCCTTTGGCATTGTCACTTGCTTATCCTTGAAACTCTCATCTCTCTGGGTTTCCATTACATTGCTTTCTCCTAGTTCTCCTCCTATGTCTGTTTCTTCTCAAGTTCTCTTACTGAATTTTCATCCATGACAACCTGTTAGTTTGTGAGTTTCTCTCAAGGCTTCACCTTGGACCTGACTCTCCTCTCCTACTATGTTATTTCATTTAGTGATCTCATCAATTCTCATGGATTCAATTACTGTCTCTATACAGATTATTCTCAAATAATCTTTGTCCATCCTATCCTCTTTCCTGACATCCAATCTCTCATTTTGAATTGCCTGTTGGACATTATGAACTAGTCTCTTAGATATTTTCAATTTGGTATTTCCAAAGCATGTCAGTCTTTCACCCCAGCCCTAACTTCTTCCTAATTTCCCTCTTATTGTTGAGGGTACCTCTTTTCTCCTAGTCACCCAGGCTCACAATCTAGTTGCATTTCTTAACCCCTTATTCTTTCTTACCCCTCCCTGCCATATCTAAACAATTGCCTAACCCCATTGTACCTACCATTGTAACTTCTCTCATATAGGTATTTGTTTTCTTCTGCTACTGCTAGTTCTGATATTTGAGGAAGATTTGTTTCATATTATGCTGAATTTTGTCTATTTTCAATTTCTATTCATTGTTCCATCTTCAACAGTAGTTCTCAAGTCAGAGCATTCCATTGTGAAATAGCTATAATTTCTAGGATGTTTTTCTATATATCCTATTGAAATCTAAATCCCTACAATTTCTATCTATTTTCTTTCTTCTGCCCTGTGGGGCCATAAAAACAAGAATAATCATTCTTATAATTCTTCCCTGATTTAGAATAATTCCTTTCTTTTGCCCCACTAAGTCTTCCCTTCTCTAGGCTAAAATTCCCAGTTACTCAGTTCCAGTTTGCTCATCATTATAGTTACCCTTTATGCACTTTGTTTCATGAATGTGCTTCAGAAACTGTTGTATCCCTAATTCTATTAATGAGGGAAAGCAAATAGTGCTTTTTTTTGGATGCAACATCCAGGAGGGTGAATTTTCACTTCCAAGGTAGTGAAAAGACCATACTCTTTACATATCTGTGCTATTCAACATGGTACTACTTCTTCCCTGGCTTTGGGCCACTATCACAAGGATCCTCTTATTCTCATTTCCTCCCTTCCTTTCACTCATCAACATGTAAACTGAACAGTCTGGGATACAGGTAATCTTTTCTCCCATCATGACTATACCCTTGATCAGACTGAACTTCATTCCCATTCTAAAAATGTTTTTATCCTAGGTCAAAGAATTGCTAATTCTGTCCCCAGAACTTTAGAGGAAGCATAATGTAATAGGGAGAATACTATACTCAGGTCAGAACCTGGTTCAAATTCTAATTCAGACACTGTCAATGTGATCCTGAGAGAGCTACTAGACCATTCTGTGCCTGTTTACTCATCTCTAAAATGAGGAATTTATCTCAGTCTTCTCTAAGATCTCCATTAGCTCTAAATAGATCTGTGACCTGACGATTCAGTAAACTGAACTCCACTTTCAAAATGTAGCCTGACTAAGGCAAAGAACAGTATGATCACCTCCATCTTTGCTTTCTTGGTTTATTGTATTGATGTAGTATGAGATTGAATTAACTTTTATTTTTTGATAATGATATTATCCCTTGATTCGTTTTGAGTTTGCAATCTGTTACAGCAGCAAGTTATCTTTCATATGAACAGTTATATAGTCATGATATCCCGTCTTGTACATATGATTTTTGAACCCAGGCTCAGGATAATCCATTTTCTCCTTTTCTTTTATGGAGAAAGCATTTGTTTTTTGCTACATCCTTGATGTAGAAAATTCATTTACTTTACAGATTTCCTTTGACATGCTCACCCAATCATTTTCATCAGATACGTTGAAAGAGAATGTTTCTACCACAGACTTTCTCAGGAAAAAAAAAAGAACTTGGCATCTGAATCTAAATTGGTTGGGTAAAGAGAAATTTGCGTGCATGCTATTTCCTCTTTAAGAAATCAATGGACAAATTGTTTCCTGTCCTAACTGAGAATGGAAGAAAAAATGGAATTTATTCCAGTTTTAATTTCATCTAGGAACAGTGTGCTTTCAGTTCATGTGAAGTATACAATAAGTAAAGCCAAGGAACAATGGAAATTGGCAGAGGTTTTGACATAGGTATCTATTTGTGCTTGTATTTTGGTGAAAAACAATAATTTTACCTCCCTCCCCCTTTTCAATACAATTTAGCATTTTTTCCTAGTTTATTTATCAGTACATGTAATCTTTGATTATAGAATAAATAAAATGCTTTAGGTTTTAATAAAAAATAAAGAGATAAATTAGGAAGGAAACAATCACTTATTAAATACTTATGATGTTCTTATCTATCTAAAATTTGTGTCTTCTTCACTGTTCAGCATTGGAGTTCTGCACATAGTAGGTACATGATAAATACTTAATGAATTGAATTGTCACAGATTTTATGATTTTTTTTATTTTTCAAAACATATATCTAAGAAATAAAATACAATAACAATAATATAGGTTTAATAAAGTATCAAACTTCTATAGCAAATGGAACTCCAAACTGAACAAAATTAACCAGCTAAGGATAAGAGTAATTTATTTTATTATTTTCATTTCTGTATTTAGTCATATAGACTTCACAAGGAAACTGATGGCATTGTATCTAATACATGACCATCGAGATCAAATCTGTGACTAGGATAGTGACTGGAGCTAAACCCTGGAGTGTTTATAGATGGGGATTATGGTTCTTTTTCAACTCCTGCCTACTCTTCCTGCCTACTATCTCCAAGTTACTTCCCTTTAAACCAAAGGATGATTATTTTCATCCCCTCATCTTGGACCTGGCCAAAACCTCTGTGTATCCCATCCTCGTTGTGCCTCTTTCTTGGGATTTACTTTGCCAAATGTCACTGACTTTGCCTGACACTTTCTTTCCCCACCAAGTTTTTATTCCTAATGACCAAAAGCTTTTAACTATGACACAAAGTGCAAAAGTTGCACTTTTTTGGTAGACTAGATTAGCACAACTGCACTTGACTTGGGTGGACAATATATGTTGTGACCTACACTCCAACAAAAATTTGTTTCATGCACCATAATGTCTAGGTATTTAATTCTTGCTTTGGTTTAGTGAATATATATTTTTGAAGTGATAGAACTTCACTCTGATTCTACATACCCTATTCCCTTTAGTTTATTCATCACTGCAACTCTCTGGAGGCTATGTTTATATTGTTTGTCTATAGCTTCCAGCCAAAAGGAATGGATAATATATTTTTTAATCACTTTCCTTTTTACGTCTTCTGTACATTAGGAATTTTCTACGTCCCTTGGAACTCATCTATTTTCTTTCTCCAGAAAATTTTCTCCTTCTTTAGAGCAAAAATAGATTTTCAGAACCAAAGGCCCCATTTTATGGTTCTTTCCAGAAAACACTCTCATCTCATTTACTTTTCAAACTCCAGTTATTGGCAAACCAAGGCAACTTCCAATTCTTTCTTTGCCAAATAAGTTCTCTTAACATGTGGGTGGAAGGTTCAAATAGCCATGAATACTTAATTAAATGCATTTTTCCTCCATAAATTCCCCTTGGTGTACTCAGTTTTTCATGGTAGCTTCTACTTCTTCATCTCTGGGACAACTAGTTTTGAATTTAAAAACAGGTCATTTCATCAGGGAAATATATTATTAGCATTAATAAGACAAAACATGCTTTCAAGTAAACAGGCTCTTCCTATTTTGTCATATTTTGCTTTTTGAATTTCTAATTATTTGGGAAGAAGAAAGGGGAAGCATTTGTTCATGACTTTAGGATTACATAAGCAGTTCCAAACCAAGAAGTGGATTAATTTTTTTTCTTTTGTGTGTGTAAAAAGATTCTCTTGAAATAGTCAATTCTGTGTCATCATTGTATCCTTTAGCAACAAGAACAAAGCCTAGGTTTATTACTTCTCTCACTCTCTACTGTAGCACACTCCACCTGAATATCAATAGTCCCCCCTTTTCACTTTTCAAAAAGGACAGGTTCAGGAGTCTCTACTTGTCTTTGAGATAAGCTGACTGTGTACCTGTGGATAGTGAATCTCAGGCTTGATGAACTCTACTTTTATCAGAAAAGAAATTTCCCTTTTTCTTATTATATGAATAGAGAAAAATAATAGAAGCTCATTTTGACATCAATGTACATAATAGTTGTGAAGTTTCCATAATGTTTTTGGTGCCAAATCTTCTTTGTTCTATAATTTTTCAGAGTTTCTGCTAAGGTAAAATAAGGCAATAAGTAAGGCAAAGAATAATAAGGGAAATGAGAAATATTGACTCTGCAGGACAGTTTGTAGTTTTACAACAAAGGTGGGGGGACCCTTCCAAAACCCCCCAAACACTTTCTATTTAATTCAACTTGTGAACAGGCCTGGTATAAATAAACTCTCCCAAACAGGAAATGTACTGCTCTCCCCTTTCCGCAACCTATGGTATTATAGTAACGTTATCTCATGAGATAATGCATGGGAAGGTGATCTGAAAAGCATTATGTACAACATAAATATTTATGAAAGAGAAGAATTCAGTATAAGGAAAGTCCAAAGGTTTGAGTGGTACAGTGATGCTATAGTGAGAAGCCAGAGAACTTTATTTATACTATAAATCATTAGTGCTCAAAACTCACAAAGAGCTGTATTTTTCATCGACAAACTAGTTTGACCATATGGACATACTCATCAATCAATTTATATTTTGAAACTTTATCTACAATTCATTTTGGTTAGACTCCAGGTAATTTGTTTGCCTAAAGTTTTTACATGTTAACTGACAACTTTGATAAGATACACAGTAATTAACATGAATCTCCCCTAAAATGTAGTAGGAGTAGCCGTTGAAGTAGTGGTAGTAGTAATAGTGATAGTAGTAGTAGTAGTAGTAGTAGTAATGGTAGTGGTAATAGTGGAAGTAGTGATAGTAGTGGAAGTAGTGGAAGTAGTGGTAGTGGTAGTAGTGGTAGTAGGTGTTGTGGTAGTAGTAATAGTAATTCTTTAAATTTGGCAAAGAGTTTTAAAAATGTTATCTCAAGTGTTTCTCAAAACCACTCTGAGAGGGGGAGGAAAAGAAAATGATCTATGTCTTTAATGAATAATGCTTGGAAATGATCAAATAAAATATATTAAAAAAACACTCTGAGAGTAGTGCTAATATTTTCCTCAATTTATAAATACGGGATCAAAGCTGTGAAAGAAAATGACTTATCTAGGATTATACAACTAGCAAGAGAGTCAGTCAAGATGCAGTCACTGAGTGTTTACTGTATGCCAAACACTGTGATAATTACTGGGGATAGAAAGAAATGCAAAAACCTGGCTGCTGACCTCAAGAAACTCACATTCTCATGGTGGAGACAAAATATAAACAGCTATCTGGACAAGATTTTTTTTTAAATTGGAAAGTAATCCCAGAGTGTCAGGAATGGGGAGGGAACATCCAGGAAGACCTGCTCCAAAAGGTGGGATTTATGATGAGTCTTGGAAGGTAGAAGATGGAGATGAGGAGGGGAAGCATTCCAGATGTAGGGGACAGACAGGAAAAATAATGCATTCTGAGGATCTAGTGACGTGTCAAAAAGGCAAAAAGGAAGTTGTCCAATTTAGATGTTTTTATTCTAGTCCTTTTCTTCTTGTATATTTACCAAAGGGTGACCCTTCAGTGATCTTTTCTCTAGATCCTTGAATCACAAATGAATTTAGTGGGTTGCCCTAGTTAGAGCAACTAAATGGTGCAGCAGAATGAGCCCCATTCCTGGAGTCAGGAACACTTACCTTCCTGAGTTCAAATTTCTGGCTTCAGACACTTCTAGCTTTGTAATTTTAGGCAAATCATTTGGCCCTGTTTGCCTCAGTTTCCTCATTTGTTAAGGAAATGGCATACCACTCTATTACCTTTGCCAAAAATACCCTAGATGGGGTCACAAAGAATCAAATATGACTTAAAAATGACTGAACCAACTTTTGCTTTCTGATAAACCTATCTTTTTATTTTCCAGTTATATATTTCTCTTGTATCCTTTGATATTCACTGATATTATCAAAGAAATGAGTTCATAGTCTTTAAATGTAAGAAAAGGGAATCTTTTCTAAGCAGAATAGGTAATAATATAATACACATTTTGAAGAAAATATAAGCATGTTTTTCAAATTGATAGTGTATGTATATTTGCATATATTACATCCCTTGGTGCTATTTTTAAAATTAGATTCAAATCAATTAAATAGACATTATTAAGCTATATTGTTTGGTGAGTAAGTATAAACTTAAGTAGACTACTATGTTCAGGTGGCCTCAGAATACCAAACCAGACCATGATTCTTTTACTATTCAACCTTCCACTGTGACCACCTTGCTATCTGCCCTAGACTTACCATTCTTTCCCCACTCACCCCCACAAAGATACATTTTACTAGTTTCAGTGATTGATCAATATTCATTTGTTTCTAGAAAAGACATATCAATTGTATGCCAAATGGATCGATGAATCATCCATATTGCTCTCCAAACACTTTTCTAAGTAGCATATTCACAAATGTTTTGCTTCCCCTTAGAATGTAAACTCTTGGAGAGCAGGAACTGGCTCATTTTTGTATTTATACACCTAAGGATTAATTCATTGCCTGAAACAAAGCAAATTCTTAATAAATACTTTTTTCTTTTATTCCCATCATGCACACTGTCAGTCACTGTACTACTCAGAGACAAATATAAAATTGACATTGTTCTTGCTCTCAGAGAGCATTCATTCTGCTAATCTTCCCCAAATGAGAATCCATGAAGCCATAGAACTTGATCATTTTTTACTAAAATGAAAATGAAGGAAGATCTAGACAACCTATGAATTACATGCATGGTCATACCCACAGTCATTACCAGTAATGCACAAATTGGGCAAGAGTTGCCCAAGTAACAGTCCTAGAGAAGAGAGACTGGATAAACATCTTGAAGTTGTCCTAATGAGGCTTCCTGAAGAAAAATGAAGAGTCAAACAGATTAGACATCATGATATAAATAACGTAGATATAATAATGTTGACCTCAGGACAAAGAATAATGAACCTTTCTTCTTCCTCCCCTTTCCTACACACTCACTCTACCACTTATGGTTGCTCCAAAGTGCCTGTAGTTAGGTTCAATGAATAAATGGTCTTTGCTTTCTATTTTAACAGATTTCTGATTAAAATAAGTATCCCCAGATCCTAGCTATGTTCTTTTCCTTTTCATAATGCTTGGTAGACTAATTTAACTCTTACCACAGTGCCTGCTTTCAGCTAGGACCAGAAATAGGGAAGCTGCCAAAACAAAGGGTTTCTTAGTGTCTAAAACAATAAGCCCAAATGAGCTGAGAAACACTGAAAACCAGCACCAGAGAAAGTTTTTTTTTTTAATTCCTGTTTTTATTTAATGGGATCAAGAAAAATAGAGATAAATCAGAAAATTCTTTTGAAAAGCTAGGGAAAGAATAATCAATAATAGAAAAGCTTTAGTTATAACCCCTTATAGCAGGTAAGAGATAGAAAAATCCTGTTGGAAAATCATTTTTTTTATTAGAATCTGTAATTAACTTGTATCTGAACTGAAGTCTTGCATTCCAGGTTACAAAAATTGGATGATTCTAACCTCAGACACTCTCTACTGTAACTTTTACTTGAAAAGGAATTTTATATCCAACATTTTCAGCAAGCACTCCTATAGTGTCAGTTTGAAGAGATCACAGAATTATTCAGTTTTATAATTAGGACCTGAGGGATCATCTAACCCAACCTTTTATTTCCCCCAAATCCCCCATTCAACATTAGTCAATCAATCACTAGGCATTTATTAAGTTTAGTATTATGTACCTGGTATTCTGGAGAACTCTTAAGATAAAGACAAAAATGACAAATAGTTCATTTCCTCAAGGAGCTTACATTCTATTTGCTGTTAGGTGTGTGGAACAGAAAAACACACATGCAGATATGTCAATACAAAATATTTGAAAAGTGAATGCAAAGTTGCTTTTTTTTGTTATCGTTGTTATTTGGGACTGATCAAGATCAGAGTAAAAGAAGTCTATGCTTCACTGATGTCAAAGAGGTCAAAGATGATCAGTTACATGAAGACCTACATCTTTAGAAATAACATCAAAAAAGATAGAAGAAGAGGAAAGTTAGGCTTTGGAGTATAAAATGAAACAGGTCAGAGACTGATAGAGTTTTGTCAAGATAACTCATTAGTCATGGCAAATACTCTTTTTTTTTTTAACACCTCAAAAGACAACACTACACATGCATAGTACCAAATGGTCAATATCAAAATCAGATTAATTAAATATTTTGCAGTAAAAATTGGAGAAGCTCTATATAGCCTGTTAAAATAAGATATGAAGATGATGACTCTGATCACAAAATTTTTATTGCAAAATTTAGACATATTGGCAGAAGTAGGGAAAATCATTAGAATACATAGATATGATCTAAATGACATCCCTTACAATTATAGATTGGAAGTAATATATGGATTTAAGGAATCCAATCTAGTAGATAAAGTACCTGAAGAACTATGGCCAGAGATTCACAATATTGTATAGGAGTCAGTAACAAAAAACATCCCAAAGAAAAAGAAGAGTAAGGAAGCAAAATGAATATTTGATGAGGCTTTGCAAATAGCTGAAGAAGGAAGTCAAAAGAGAAAGGAGAAAGGAAAAGATATGCACAAATGAATGTATAATTCCAGAGAATTTCAAGGAGAGATAACAATGTTTTCTTAAATGGTCAATGCAAAGAATTAGAAGAAAACAATTGAAAAGGAAAGGTAAGAGATCTCTTCAAGAAAATTAGATACTAAGGGAATATTTCATGTAAAAATTAGCATGATAAGAAAACAAAAAAAAGGAAAGACTTAACAAGTTTTAAAGATTAAGTGGCAAGACTATACAGAAGAAATATATAAGAAAGATCTTCACATTACTGATAATAACAATAGTGTGTTTGCTGATCTAGAATGAGATATCCTGAAGAATGATGTGAAGTGGTTCTTAAGAAGCATTTCTAATGATTAGACTAATAGAAGTGATGGAAATTGAACTACACTAATTAAAATCTGAAAGATGACTCTGTTAACATGCTAGATTCAATATGTCAGCAAATTTGGAAAATATAACAGTGGCCACCAGTTTGGAAAAGACCAGTTTATATCCCAATCCTAAAGAAAGACTGCCAAAGAATGTTCAAATTATGGAACTCTTGCATTCATTTCACATGCCAGCAAGGTTATGATAAAGATTCTTCAACATAGGTTTCAGTAATATATGAACAAAGAATGACAAGAAATGCAAACTAGTTTTTGAAGAGGCAAGGAAACTAGACCCTAAATTATCAACCTTTGCTGGATAATTGAGAAAGCAAGGAAGTTCCAGATAAAAAATCTACTTATTTTTCATTGACAAATATTAAAGGCTTTGACTGCGTGGATAACAACAAAATGCAGTAAGTCTTTAGAGAAATATTACCAGATAATCTTATTTGTCTCCTGAGGAACCTGTATGCAAGTCAAGAAGCAACATTTAGAATTAAATATGGAATACCTTCAAAATTGTGGTGCTGAAGAATACTTTTGAAAGTCCTTTGGATAGCAAGGAGGTCAAATCAATCAATAATTAAATAAATTAGTTCAGACAACTCATTGGAAGGACAAATTCTGAAGTTTAAATGCTCTGGTCCCATAATGAGAAGGCAAGTCTCATTGGAAAACACCTTAATAGTGGGAAAGATTGAAGGCAAATGGAGAAGGGAATGGCAGAGGATAAGATGGATACATAGTGTAGTGAAAGTAATGGACATGAATGTGGGCAGATATCAGGAGATAGTAGAAGACAGAAGGGCCTGTAGTGTTTGTGGTTCCTGAGGTCACAGAGAGTTGGATGTGACTGAACAAATGAACAACGACAATGAAGTACAAACAGCTGGAATGATTCTGAAAATGTCTCCTCTAGGTGGTAGGGTTTTAGCTAAACCTTGAAAGGAGCTAGAAATGTTAACAGGTGGAATTTAGGAAAACACAAATTCCAGGAATAGAGGATCATCTATGCAAAAGGACAGAGGAAGAAAACACAAACATATATGAGAGGTAGTAAATAGTCCTGTATGCCTGGAATGGGAAGTAAGGAAGGGGAAGAAATGTGCTATAAATCTTAGAATAACAGAATAAAGTCAGATGACAAAGAGCTTTAAATGCCAAAGAGAGAAGTTCAAAATTGATCCTAGAGGCAATAAAGAGCAATAGAAGCTTACAGAGCAGAGAAAAATCAAAGTATTTTCTTTTTTTAATATCAGTTCAGCATCTGTGTAGATTATAGATTGGAAATTGACATCTTAGACTCCTAGGTAAAAGGCATAAAGGGTCTTTTTTTTTCAAAAAATATAATTACTAAAAGAAAACAGAAGAAAGCTAGCAAATCAACTATTAAAATAAACTATAGTAACCTAAATATGAATATATTTTGTAAAAACATTTTAACATTTAAAAATTAGATTCATTCTATGATTTTTCATGTTTTATATTATGTTTAAATATTTAAAAGTTCCCAAACCTGTCTTTGGAGAGAAAGTTAACAAAATGGGATGTTCAATTGACAACACTTTGTTGTTTTCTTCTTACTCTTTTAAATCATACAAAGGATATAGATTCCTTTTCAGCACCACCTAATGAGCCCATACTTGTCATTCATTCCTCCTTCCATGTTCTTGAAGAGAAGACTCATGTGACTATATTAGGCAAGGATAATTACAGAGAACAATCTGCCAGTCTGATCTCCATCCTCCCAGTGGATTCCCAGGACTTAATCTCACATCTTCCCTCTGATACGTACTACTTTTAACATGGAAACTTCCTAAGCCGCATCTTCTTCATGTTAAAATGAATAACTAGATTCCTTCTGAGGTCATTTTTGGTTCTAAAACTTTAACTAAATGATCCCATGATCCTAAAGCTCCTGTGATATAAAAGAGAAAATTATCCTCCCTAGATTGATAAGAGAAATTCTAGATAGCCCAATGGCTATCTAGTCTAGATCCCTCATCTTGCTGATAGAGTTTAGATTAATCGTTAAGGAACTTCCCAAAGTTCTACCAAGTAGTTAGTGTTAGAAACAGAATGGATACATCCTCATGACCTTCATTAACCTTAAGAACCCTGAAGTACATTGACACCTCTTCTGACATCCAATGAATGTCATGACCTTGTGTAGGGACCTATATCTATACGATCCTATGTATGGTCTCTTGGGGGGGCACTATTTTTTAAATCTAAATTTTATTGATTAAGAAAAATTTTCCATGGTTACATGATTCATATTCTTTCCCTTCCTCCTCCCACCCTTGCTCCTGTAGCCAACATGCAATTCCACTGGGTTTTACATATGTCATTGATCAATACCTATTTCCATATTATTGATATTTGCACTAGGGTGATCATTTAAAGTCTACATCCCCAATCATATCCTCCTCGACTCATGTGATCAAGCAGTTGTTTTTCTTCTGTGTTTCTACTCCCAAAGTTCATGGGGGTACCATTTTAAGAGGAATCTGGGTTCTTTGAGTTTATATTCTTTTTTTTTCAGTGTCTTTATGGTTTTATTTTGGGATTTTGGCTATATATGGGTGTACTCTTACAACAATGACCAATATGGAAGTGTGTTTTGCATGAGTCTATACTTTTAATTGATACTGTAGTCACTAAGGTCTCTTTACGGTCATGAGTGCATGGTGGTTCATGGGCTATGGTTTTGTGGTCCCAAAACTAGACTTCTGGCAGGTGTAGTTAACTGACCCCAAAGCAAAAGGGCATGTGTTTACTATTAGTCATGGCTTTTATACAAGAAATAGAACTTTTTATTTAAATAAACAACAAAACATAAACATATATCAGTCATCATGTGTAATTTTTAAAAAATGTACAATTATAGCAAATTTATAGAAACACAAACACTTAAGTATCTTTAGACATTTTTTCCCAGCCCAGTTCTTATGAATCTATCACCTCTTCCAATTTACCAAAGATTTGTACAGAATGAACTAAACTTTAGC
This sequence comes from Monodelphis domestica, assembly GCF_027887165.1. Classification (NCBI taxonomy): domain Eukaryota; kingdom Metazoa; phylum Chordata; class Mammalia; order Didelphimorphia; family Didelphidae; genus Monodelphis; species Monodelphis domestica. The sequence continues at coordinate 141,004,007 of NC_077229.1, read as the reverse complement.
TCTACTTAGCATGTCTGGAGTTTACTGTGACTCTGTGGTCTGGAGCTAGTTGTAATAAATGTTCTAATTGCAGAAGACTTTCAGCATCCACTTAGCTGTGTGGTTCTGGGTAAGTGATCTCTCTTCATAGCATCCAAAACCCTACATAACTTGCCCCCCCTCTCTCTCTTTCCAGTTTTCTTACACTTTATGCCACACTACAATCACAGTCTAGTGATACTATCTATGTCTGTAATGAATCTCCAGTTCATTCTGTGTGTATCTCACTGGTTGTATGTTGTTAGTTCCTTGAGGGCAAGGACAATTTTTGGTCTTTTTTTTTTTTATAACTTTAGCACATATCACAGTGGCTAGCCCATGATAATTACTTAATAAATGTCCCCCTGCTCCTGGACTTAACTTTTTGATTTGATCAAGTCTGTTTCCTTATCTGTTAAATGGGAAATTCCTGTAGCACCATTGAATAAGATAATATATGTAAGTTCTTCACAAACTATATAAATGTCAAATAAATCAATCATTATAATTCCATTTAAAGGGAGGCTATGAGGTAGCTCTAGGATAGAGTGCTGGGCTTGGAGTCTGGAAGACCTGAAGTCAAATCTGACCTCATGTATTTACTAACTGTGTAACTCTGAGAAAGTTTTTTAATCCCCTTTGCTTCAGTTTCCTTATTTGTAAAATGGCCTAAAGAAGAAAATGGTAAACCTCTCCAGTAACTTTGCCAAAACAATCACAAAGAGTTGAACATGATTGAACAACAAAAACAACAATATTTTATTTACTCTAATCTTTATTTTAGGAGAAGAAATATTACTTTTGTCCTTCTCAAATAAAAGTGACAGCTTTGTATTTCCAAGTTTTTTACTACTTCTTTTCTAAGGCCTGGCCTCAAGGGTCCTTGACTCCAAACCTAGTACTTTATCCATAGTACCACTCGAAGAAAAGGTGGCACTTGTAATTCTTTTCAACGTTAGAAGCCTCACCTATTGATTTCTTTTTAATTTATTAAGAACATTCTGGTAAAACTCTATCCCCCTATTTCAAATTAAAAAACAACTTAAGGGTTGATCATGAATATCAGAATATTCAATTGAATATTTCGTTTCTGACAAATGTCATTTGAGACAGCAATAAGAAAGCTAACATTTGTGGGTGACAGTAATTTATATTTGTATAATGAGCAAATCAAATAAAATGACAATTTTTAATCTGCAGCTGCCATTGGAAACTATGTATATTTCCAAGAAGGTACAGAAATAGGTTGTAAGGTTTTGTAGTTCCCTCCAGCACCAAATATAGTTTATGAAAGGATTCTTTTGCTTCTTTTAAAAGAGGTATACATTTGTCATACCAGAGCTTCTAATTTAGCAATTATTATTTCATATTTCAAAAGAATGGTAAGTTATAATTTAGGGGTCCTCCTTCTATACTCTGAGATTACAGTATTTACAGATTATTACTCTAGGGTCCATATGCTTCCAAAATTAATAATTATATTTCAATATAGTTATAAACTTTATAAACTTCTGTATTTTATTTTCTGCATTTAAAAATATTATTCTGAGAATGTGTAGATAGGCTCCTCCAGACTGCCAGAGGGAGTACTCCATTATACACAGACACAGACACACACACACACACACACACACACACTCACACACAAAACAGTTTAGAATCCCTGCTAAATTATATGGGGACAGAGGTTGAGCAAAAATGTGCCCTGAGATAGTTTTCTAGGCTATAAAAGTGCCACAGCTGTAACTATTCTTGTAATCTCTTTATCTAGAAAGGATGAAATGGAAATAGTGTTAGGAAAAGAAATTCCAGGAGGGTCTACTGCCACATGAACTGAGCTATTTCTAAAGTGGCAAATACCATCAGTGACTGAAAGTCACCCCCAACTGAAATTTATTTTGAGAAAAGGAAGGTACAGCAGTTAAAATTAATTAATAATAGTTAACAATTTTATAGCATGTAGAGTTATGAAAAGTGCTTTATTTTTGTAATCTCATTTAAGGTACACACAGTCTTTTCTTGTTTGCATTTAATTGGGAAAATGCATTTTTTCATCAGTTGAAAACCCTTTAGAATTTCAATGCCTTTTTGCCTGACCAGAGATCATACTTACCTGTGTCACCCAATAATGAGCACACTTTGGGTCTTCTCCTGCCATACACTTCCTATTTGCCACATGATAACTAATCCTTCAGCTTCAAACTTCTTCTGGAACCAGCTTTTAGAAAGGTTATACTCTGTGCAGATGAAGATGGTACCTATGGTGATAAATTACAAATCCTTAAAATATTCATAAGTTTGTTGATTTAATATATCCTCCTTTATACACACTTTGCAGCCCATTTAAATAGTTTTTCTAATGTCTCCTCATATGTAATCCTCAGTCTCTCACATTCCCTTTACAAAGGCTATGTCTCTCATCCCTGCAATATTCTCCTTCTTCATATTCTACTTACTTCTCTCTCTCTCTCTCTCTCTCTCTCTCTCTCTCTCTCTCTCTCTCTCTCTCTCTCTCTCTCTCTCTCTCTGTTTCTGTCTCTCTCCCTTTCTCTCCTTTTCTCATACATGTACATATAAATAACATGCATTTGCTTTTCTCTGTGTGTACATGTCATCTCTCCTTATAAAATGTGAACTTCTAGAGAAAGACTGAGCCACTTTTGTATTTCTCAAGACCGTAGGAAGTGCTTGTGATATTATAAGATTGGTCTTTTTTTCTTTGATTATCTCCAAATTGTCCTAATTTCTTTGTGCAATTATTTGTATGATGTCAGTTCCACTGGAATATGAGTTCCTTGATGGCAAGGAGTGCCTTTGTCTTTCTTTGTAATAATAACAGTACGATTACTTGCATATAGTAAGTGATTAATGAATATTTGTGGACTTGATGTTAGTATCAATAACTGTTAGTTAGAATTCTAAGTACTAACCTTTTGTTGTTATCCCCAAAGATAAACCAGAAGGTGTATGGGCCAGACATGCAAATGATGTGGGTAGAATTAAGTCTACTACACCATTGAAAACTGAAGTGAGAGAGGGGCACCACCAAAATCCCTTAGTCTAAGCTAAGCAAAAAGCCTCTAGACAGTATTACCCAATTATTGAGAGTTTAATAAAACAAGGCATACTAAGACCAACAATATCGGAATATAATAGCCTTATAATGACAATAAAGAAAAACAAATCATCTGCTGATGGCAAAACAGCATTGAGAGTTGTACAAGATCTCAGGGTAATCAATAATTTTACAAAGAAAACCCACACAGTCACTCCATCCCCTAGTGCTATAATGCCAGAGATCCATTGTTCAGCTAAGTGCTTTACAGTGGTTGATCTTGCCAATGAATATTTTATGGTCCTCTTAGACACTAAGAATCAGGATATTTTTGCATTTACATGGGAATAAATGAGCTCTGTTGGACCAGGTTGGTCCAGGGATGTTCAGAAAGTGCATCAATATTTTGTAAATCATTGAAAAGAGACCTAGAATCAATAAAATTAAAACATAGCAAAATAGTGCACTATGTGGATGACATTTTGCTTGCATCACCATCTGCAAGAATATGCATACAGGACTCAAAAGCACTACTGTTTGAACTATACAAGAAAGGGCATAAGTATAAAAGAAAAAATTGCAGTGGGTCTTAACAAAAGTAGAATATCTTGGCTTCATCTTTGAGAATGGAACTAGAAAGATCTAGAGCAAGAGGATAGCAGACATCCAAAAACTAGGAGTGCCAAAGACAAAAAAGCAGCTTAGATCCTTCCTTGGGATTTGTTGGTTTTCAAAAAATTGGATTGTTGGGTACACTCACATCTTCAAATGCCTGACTGATCTAACAAAAAATAAAGTGAAAGAACCCTTGAAATTCACAAAAGAACACCTAAGTGATTTGACACAATTAAAGCAAGCCATTTTCACTGCCCTGGCCCTTGGAATCTCAGATGATAGCAAGGAATTCCACTTGAATATTCATGAAGCAAAGGGGGTAGCTTCTGCAGTCTTAGTTCAGACTCTGGGACTACAAAGGAGGCCCATTACATATTATAGCACAAAATTAGATCCTGTAGTTCAAGGCATGGCACATTATTTAAGATGCATAACAACAGCAGCCCTGAAGGTGCAAAAAGCAAATGAATTGGTCCTGGGATGTAAAGTGTATGTACACTCAGCACATCAAAAAGAGAACATAGTAAAGAAGAGTAACATGCACATTTTTACATCTGCCAGATTGTCTCAGTATGAAGCCATCTTGTTGGGCAATGAAAACCTGTCCCTATACCTCTGTTCACCACTAAATCCAGTCACCCTGATTCCAGAGTTACCCCTAGCAGGAGAGCCACTGCATGACTGTTTACAGACCATTGAACTAGTGCAGAAATCCAGACAAGACTTTAAAGATACACAGTTAATAAGTCCTGACCTGGAGATGTTCTCTGATGGACATTCATATGTATGTGACGGTACAAAATTTATGGGAGCATCAGTAGTCACCCAAATGGACATGCTATGCATGCATCCCTGCCTAGACATATCAGCACACAGGGAGCAGAACTAAAAGCTCTCACTATGGCACTCACCATAGGAAAGGACAAACAAATCAATACCTTCTGTGATTCCTTTTATGCATTTTTAGTTCTACAGAGTATGGGAGATATATGGAAAAACAGGATTCATAACATCTGCAGGAAAAAAAAAATATAGCATACAGGGAATATGTATCACAACTCTTAGATGTAGTTCAGTTACCAAAGGAAGTGGCACTAATCCATTGCAAGGCTCACTCCTTTGGCAAAGATAAGATATCCCAGGGGAACAACAAGGCTGATATAACTGCAAGATTTGTAGCTAGATTTGGACCCATACATGTGCTGAACTTCTCTCTAGTGGAAAAGTAAGAACTCACACAAGCTTATAAAGAAAGAGAGGTTCAGTCATGGAAACAGCAATTGGGGGCCAAGCTAGTGCATGGAATTTGGATAAAAGAAGGAGGGAAACCCATTTTGCCCAAGACGTATTCCCATCTGTGCAATGTCATACATTCAAAAGGGCATTATGGCACTCTCACCCTGAAACACCATCCACCATCCAGAGATTTTGGGTAGCCCAAGGGATATCAACTTATGCTATAAGAGCATGCCAGGCATGCACTCTTTGCAAGCAATACAATCAAGGGAACTTTAAAAGCAAAGCATTAGGGGGTAGATGTTTAGCTTTCATACCCTTTGAATGCTTGCAAATCAACTTCATTAACATGCCCAGTGATAAAGGCTGTAAATATGCCCTAGTAATTGTGATAGGCTAACCAGGTGGTCCAAAGCCTTTCCAGACAAGAAAAACAACAAAGCCTTTGTAGTTAAAACCTCTTAAAAGAAATCATTCCCACATATGATATTCCTGACATCATAGATTCTGATAGGAGAAGCCATTTTTCATCTAAAATCCTATAAGAAGTCTATCAAAATTCAGGAAGAAAAGGGAATCTACACACAATTTATCACCCCAGAACTGCAGGGCAAGGAGAACATCTTGATAGAGAGGTCAAAACTGCAGTGGGAAACCTTTGTGCACAGACACACCTTAAGTGGACAGAAGTTCTCCCACTTGCACTATTCCATCTAAGAACAATGCTTAGAGGATATTTACATATATCCCCCCATGAACTAGTGTATGGACAGTCACACTGGCAAGGAAAGAACATGAAACCAGCTTATATTTCCATGCCTCAGATGTGAAACCCCAAAATGCCATAGCTAACTCAGAAGAAACAAGCTTAGAAACCACTCAAGATCCAAAACAAAATGAAATGGATCAGAGTGATATTAACATGCACAGCAGACCACCAACTACTAATAGCTTAGATCAAAGTGATTTGAATACTAAATGGGAGGGAGGTAAACTCAGAAACTAACATCTGGGAAAGAAAATTTTGGTATAAACTTAGACTGGGAGAAATGGGATAGAGAAATGTATTAACCTGAACAAAGGAGAACAAAGGAGGAGAGGAAAGGCAGGAAATTAAAAAGCCTTTACTTCAGAAAATTAAATGTATTTTTAAATAAATAGCAGTATTGACACTGTTACTCTCTGTAATTTACTTTATTCACTTTTAGTAATCAAATCTAGAGTTAAACAGTCAATGAGGAGAGGTCTTTGCTCAGTAAAGAGATCTGAAATAATTTCCATTTGGTTTGTACAGTCCATGTTCATTAATTTTGAACTTATTTCTACATAATCAAGATATTTCTTCTAGAAAAATAACATACATTGGCAATGGCAGTTGCTTAGAAATAGTTTTTTAAGTAACTTCAAAATCAGTTCAAGGTAATATCATAGGTAAGAGAAGGGCATGTTGTAATAAAATTCTTTAAGAATATACATTCCTTGAGGGAAGCAAGAACTTCCTTCTTGTCTGAGTACAAAGAGTGCCTTGCATATAACAGAGTCTTAGTACTTAATGTATTTATTAAATTAAATAGAGCAGACAAATTTAGTGACAAAATTACTTATTTTAGATTTTTGTCTTAACTTCCATATTCTGCACTGGAAGGAGGAGGTAGTACAGAACCTGCAATTTCATTCCTTTGGGGAATGGCAATGAAAATTAGGAACATTTTCTACCAAAGCACATAGTCATCTGCTTTGTAATTTAGAGTATTAGAAAGTTTCTTGGAATATTGAGAACACTGTGACTTGCTCAGGGTCACAGCTAATATGTGTTAAAAGCAGGACTTTCTGACCCTGAGACTAGCTCCCTAAATATTATATCCTATGTAAGTCTCTAATTATGTATCATTTTAATAGATATTAGAGATCTTATTATGCCACAGAAACTGAACAACAATGAAAGGTTGTCAGAAGTCCTGAATTCATATATTACATCTATGTAGGTGACTTTGGGCAACACATATAAATTCTCTGAGATTCAGTTTCCTCATCTATAACATGAGAGGGTTAGACTACATGACCTGAAGTCTCATCTAGTCCTAGATCTATAATCTTATATTCTGTTCTTTGACAGTTGTGTTTAAACATTCAAAAGCAAGTATTAAGCAAACTACTGCAAAGAGTGATCTAATGTTAAAAGTGAACTATCTAGAGATTAAACTAGATAGAATGCAAACTCAATATGAGAAATTACTCAAGGCTAAAGGGGAAAATGGCAGAAACTAAAGAACATGAAGAAACTAAATGAGAGGGTGCAACTAATTCAGATAAACCAATTAAATTAGAGATAGAAAATGAAGCATTAGAAAGCAAACCAGCTCATATGTTTCCTCTAAGGGAGGTACCTATAAGTATCCCCAGAGTGTGGTATAATGAATCTCATGTGCCACAAAAAGTTTACACAAGCTGATATAGACAGTTTTAAGACAAATACTCCATCATATGAAGAAGAAGCCATGGGTATTGTAAAGCAGTCCAAGCATTTAGTTAAATTTTACAATTCTTCTAATGTGAACTTTAACATTCTTATGGATGAATTATTAACAAAAAGGGAGAAACAGCAGATTGTACAGGACACTAATAATAACTCCTGAATTGCTGATTGGCCAACTTGGGATCCTGGTTGGGAATATAACTCTTTTGCAGGGTACAGAGACTTAACTACAACCAGGGAGGCAATAATTGAAACTATCAGGCAAAATTCCAGACACCCAAGAACCTGGTCTAAATTTGAGTGCCTAAAACAGGAAGTGGGAAAGACCCTCTTCACTTTCCTCGATAGAATTATTGACTATGCAGAAAAATGGATTGGGTTGGATACTTTAACAGAGGAGAACACAAATCACATTCACAGGCAATTTGTGAAAAATGCATGTCTTGGGGCCCGAAATTATTTTTGGAGTAATTGTCCAAATTGGCTTGATATGGGTCTTGATGAAATTTGGAGAATTGCTAACTATGCTTTCCAAGATGAGAAAGAGGCAATCAGAAGAGAAAAATGATATAATTGATAACTTAACCAAAGAATTCAGAGAGCTTAAACAAAAACTGAAATCCAATGAAGTGCAGGAAAAAAACAGTAGCTGCACTAAGAACTTATAGACAACCCAGAAATAATTACAACTGTAAAAATGGAGATTTGAATCCCGGACTTCAATTCCCAGAAGTCCTTGGCCACTTCCCAGAATGCTTTGTAACCTCACCTGAATTCGCACCTGGGCTGAGGACAAAATGGTATTTAAACTTACTCTGCCTACTGCTATCTCTCTTCCTGCTTCTGCTTCCAAGCACACATGTCTCCCAAGATGTAGTGAGTGAAATTGAATGGGCCTTTCAGCCCCCTTAGCCATGTGCTTTCTTATTTTGTATTTTCTTTATTTCTTAATCTTTAATAAACTTCATAAAATATAATACTTTTAGCAGAGAAACTGAATTTTAATCTTAACACAACCCCATACAATACAGACAAACTCCAAGATGTTTTCTTTGTAACAGACCTGACCTTGTCATGAAAAAATGCAGATTTAGGGAACAATCTTTTGGACAAAGCTTCAGTAGAAACTAAGGTAATAGATTTAATTGCTTTAATGGATTCAGGCAAAATGGATATAGAAATTATGGGTTTAATAATGGACTTAATAATGCATTCCAGAATGGGGACCAAACTACCCAAATTATTTTGGTACTGGATGCTACCATAATTCACAGCAAGCCACAGACCTGAATACAAGAATATATTAAAGCAGGTGCTCATCCAAAACATTCCCAAGTAGTTGGTGGGAATCTCTTAAAACTTGATATGCAAAAATGTGCCACTTCATTATGAATGTGTGCCAAGGCCTGTGCAGTTAAAAATATAGTATATGGAGAAAATGGACTAGGAAATATGGGCAATGGAATAAAAACTAATGAAAATGCCAAAGAGATTTTTAAAATGTGGGAAAATAGTACAGGAGAAATCAATGAAGAGTTAGAGAATGAGGAATAGGAACAAGTGTTGCATTTTCCTGTTCCTAGTGTGTTAGCTCCTGTAATACCTGTCCATTTTCCAGAAAATAGCATAGAACCCCATATAACCCTAAAAATAGGAACACATGTGTATGATTGTCTCTTAGACATAGGTGCTTCCAAATCTGTGTTGCAGAAATCCCCTGAAGAGTGAAAAGCAGTAGGTTAAATGCAAGTTGTAGTTGTGATGGGTGTCTATTAGATTATGCACTCCATATGATAAAACCTCAGTATTCCATTTACATAAAATCTTTAATAGAACACAACCATTATGGGTAGGACCTTTTCATATTATTTTGACAACACCATCAGCTATCCGTATGTTAGAGAAAGAATTGTGGCTTCGTTGCTCGCATGTGAAAAAAACAGCAAGAGCAGAAGAAGAGATTACTTCAGACAACATGGCTGCAGTCAAAAAGCTATCAGAAGAAGAAAAAGAAGAAAATAGAGGCAGAGATCGAGATCAAGACAAAAGAGAAGACAACATAGAAGAAACATAGATGACAGCAAAAAGGACAATTGAACTGTAACAAAGACATTACAGAAAAAATCAAAACAGAGAAGAGGAACACAGACTGATTATGGACATGAACTATAAGATTTTTGCACCATGCTAACATTACACATTGTCATTTTAGTTGCAAACAAACACTACAAAATAACATACACATATAGGACACATTTCTCATAAACTCTGAAACATTATAACCAGGTGATGAGTATCCATAGAAATAAATAAAATACAGATAAATCAATTTGGGAAAATAAAAATTGTATACTTTAAAATAATAAGATCTTATTTCAAAGGAAGACTTTATTTGTTCCTAAGAGATAAAATCAAGAAAACATGCATACCTTTCTGAAGAAAATCTTTAAGGTTTTCTTAGACTATATTAAGGAAGGAAGTTTGTTTTCCTCCTGCAACATGTAAATAGTTTATGCATAACATATACATAGATGCATAAATTGTACAGATCCATATATTTATATAGATGTGTATATGATTAAATTATTTAAAAGTTTTTATTAGTATAGTAAGTTGATTTTGAGTTTTAATGTAGTTAGTTTTGGTTTTCTGTATTAATGATAGGATAAGGTCTAAGCATAGTAAAATATTTCATTTGAATTGTTCAAATAGGATTTATAAAATGAGGTTTCCTTAAGTTTTGCATAGTTATTATTTTAGATAGACTTCAGTTTTTTATAAAACATAAGTTATTTTGTAACTGCATTTTATTGTTTCAAAAGTTTTTCAAAAGTTTGCATTTTGTATTTTCCATTCTGTAATTGTTTGTTTTGCACTTGGATTTCTGCAAATATGTTTTCATTGATTATTTGTTTTCATTGAAATTTTCTTTTCTCTCATTTATATCCCTAGTACAGGTTAGCATAGATAAAGTGTAGCAATAAGAATAGGATAAGTATAAGGTTAAGACTATTTTTAGGAAATATAATAATAAGGATAGATACAGCTTTAGAATTACATAGAATAGCGAGCATATGGAGAGATTTTTCATCTCTCATTATGCTCAATGGGGGAAATTATAAGGATTATATTGGACAATAAGTATTGTTTTATTAGTTCCGAGATAAGAAGTAAAGTGGCTGCTTGAGAAAAGAATTGGAGTTTGAAACAGAGCTGAGAGAGCATGTTAATTTCAGATGTGACAGTTATAACCATTTTTCTGTGTCAATTACTCTCTGGCAGTTGGGAGTTGGTCTCTGGCAATTGGCAGAGACACACTCTCAGGGACTTTCTCTCAGGGCTGGAGGAGGTAACATCTTTGTCTTGTGAATTTCTCTCTCTGCCAGAGGGAAAAATCTGAAGGAGCTCAGTGTTTTCCTTTCCCAACTTGGGAAACACGATTGACTATTTATTGTGGTTTTTATAGATTGTTTAACTCTGAGAAGACCCAAGAAAAACTTGGTCTTTGGTTTGGATTCTGAGTCGACTTGCACCTGGCCCTTGTAAACCTCAAATTTCCTTAGACTTATAAATGTTGGAAATTTCACCATTGGGATATTTCATACTTGGAAAATTTCTTACTGATAGTCTATTGGAATGGGAACCCCATTGGCATGGGAGGTTCCTTCTCTTCCCTTCTTAAGAGTACTTTAGGACAGAAACCCTTTGCTGAACAATGGAAAGGACTTTGACCTATGCTTGAGCATAGAACAGGAATTTCTTTGAGTCTTGATTGATTTTAGAATTGATACAATGGAGATACTCCACCCTATTCAGTCCTAATAAGATTGAGTAAGGGCTGCAGCCTAGATCAAAATTTAATTATTCCAATCTCTACCATACTCAAGTTAACAGGATTTAGAAAGGGCTGGAACAAAGGAGTAAAGATTTAATCATTTGAAAAATATGACCTTCAACAGACATGTGCAAAAGCCAGAAACCTCTGGGCGGTCCTGGGTTAAGCGAGAGCCTCCATTGACAGGGAAATTGATGAAGAGTGATTGGTAGATGTGAGGACTGAGGGGAGGCAACTTGGATGGTGTCCTTAAAGATAGGAGGGTCTGGAGACTCGGGGGAGAGGATTGAGTTTTTGGTCGGTGTGGTTCCTGGGCTCTGAGGAAGCTTGCTCTGAAGGAAGCTGAAGGTGGGGGCCTCTGAGACTGTTTCTCCATTTTGGACACGTGAGTGAAAGGGACTGATCTCTTTTCTTTGCCCCAGCTATCTAAGGGCTTGGGCCTTTTGGCCCAGCCTAAACAGAAGGGGTATTTAAGCCCTATTCCCTTCTCTCCCCTTTCTCTCTCTATATATATCTCTAATTCCTTTCTTGCTCCTATTGTAATTAAACTCCAAAAAAAGGCTGATGGCTGACTTGAGTTTTTCATTTAGGAATTACATAGCTGATTCCTTGGCGACCTTAAATTAATATATATCAGTCTTTTAAAGTGATTCCCTTGTAACATTGTGGCTGACCACACGGGAGTCTAAAGAATCCTCTCAATAAAACTTTTTCCTTGCCTTTTTACTATACTGTTTCACCACTTAGTCCTTTTTAAAAAAAAAAAAAAAACTTGGCTTAAAGACACAGCTGCTAGAACACGTGAGTATAAAAAACTTTTTCTCTTTTCTCCTTAAGTTAAATTGGAATCAGCAGTTTTTTCTTTTTCTTCCCTTTAATCTTAAGGGACAGCTGGGTAGCTCAGCAGATTGAGAGCCAGCCCTAGAGGCAGAAGGTCCTGGGTTCAAATCGGACCTCAGATACTTCCCAGCTGTGTGACTCTGATAGACAGAAAACAGCTGTTTTTAAATCTCAGCAACAGGACTCTAAAGTCCTGGCTGGAAGAACTGTTTCTAAATATCCTTTCCCTTAAGGAACAACTTCCTGGATTAAAAAAAAAAAACCCTGTGGAAAGTTTGTTGCTTTGCCCTGCTCCCCACGTGTTTTGTGAAATTACAAAATATACATATAAAAATGAGTACTACATTCTTTGACAATTATATGGCAGCTGAAGAAGTAGGGGCATTGAGGAATGAAGGATACCTCCAAATTTTTATATTAATAGGTACTGTCATTTTTGTACTCCTCAATACTATATTTAGAGATGAAAAAATAAAAAATATTGAGGATAAAATAAAACAAAATGAGGATAAAATAAAACAAAATGAGGATAAAATAAAACAAAATGAGGATAAAATAAAACAAAATGAGGATAAAATAGAAAATATTGAGGATAAAATAGAAAATGTTGAGGATAAAATAGAAAAAAATGAGGATAAAATAGAAAATATTGAGGATAAAATAGAAAATATTGAGGATAAAATAGAAAAAATTGAGGATACAATAGAAAAAATTGAGGATACAATAGAAAAAATTGAGGATAAAATAGGAAATATTGAGAATAAAATAGAAAAACTTGAGGATAAAATAGGAAATATTGAGAATAAAATAGGAAATATTGAGGATAAAATGGGAGATATGGAAGATAAAATAGGAAAAATTGAGGAAAAAATGCAAGCCCAATTAGAAGATCTAAAATGTTTCTTACAGGATCAATGGGCAAACAACCACTCTACCAGAAACAGACCTGTTTCTGAACCTTTGAATGAGGAAATTTCCTTCCCTGAAATAGAGATGGAAAACACCTTCCCTATAGCCCAGTTAACAGACTGCTTCTCTCGTGCAGTGCAAATCTTGTCTGAATTTAATCCCCAAAACCCTTCCCCTGCAATCCCAGCTTCTCATGTTCCTTCTCCTACAGAAAACCAAATTCCAATGCAAGGGAGATCTTGTCCTCCTAGAGAAACCTGTCCTTGTCAAACTGACCCACAGGTGCAAAATTCAACTAGAGGCCTGTTTCCTCTAAGAGAAGTACCTGAAATAGGACGAAATGGGGATGTGGTGACTTTAAGACATAGGATACCGTTTACTCCCCAAGAAATAAATGAATTTACACGAAATATCCCCACATATGAACAAGATCCTTTTCTAGTAACAAAAAAGATGGGAGACATATTTTTTTCAATATAATCCGTCTTACAAGGACGTTGAGAGCTTACTACAGGCTTTTTTAAGTGAACGTGAAAAAAATAAAATAATTGCTCATGTCAACAAAACCCGGGGGCGTAATGCAGCACATTGGCCATCTCAGGATCCCGAATGGGACTATAATAATCCTGAGGACTATCTACAACTATACCGTTGTAGAGAGGCCATCCTCACGGCCATGAAGGAATGTGCGGACAGTACAGATAAGTGGATGGAACTGGAAAAAATTAAGCAAAAGGAAAACGAAACACCCTCCAGATTTATGGACAGAATTATCGAGTTTGGGGACAGATACTTAGATTGGGACTTAAATAAAGAGAATAGTTTAAGACAAGTTAGAAGAATCTTTGTAAACAATTCTTGCAAAGTAATTAAAAATTATTTTAAAACACAATGCCCAAGATGGTCAGATATGGACCTTGAAGAATTGCGAAAAACAGCTATATATGTTTTTAAGGGAAACGAAGAAAAGGAGAAAGAGAATAATGATGACATGGAGGAAATGAAGAAAAAAATGAGATGTGTAATAGATAGGATAACTAAATTAGAAAGTGGGCATGATAATGAACCAACGACAATTGCCCCTCTCCAGAAATCCAATTATCAATCCATTACTTGCCACTTCTGTGAGAAGAAGGGCCACAAAATGATGGAATGTAGAACCTTTCTTAAGATGTTTGGAAGGAATACACACTTTAATAATGGTTTTAGAAATAATAACTATAGAAATTATGATAATGGTTATAGAAACCAGAATTCTAGAAATTATAATAATGACTATGGAAATAACTATAATGAATATAGAAATAAGAACTTTAGAAACCAGAATTATAGAAATAGGAATTGGGAATTTAATGACAATGCTCAAATTGAAGAAAATTTTAATGATAATACTCAACGATATATGAGAAATGGCGCTCGTCCAAAAATTACTCGAGGTACTAATGACCCTCAGAGAGGTGCCCTTCAGGGGCGTGCCCAAGGAATATCCCAAACACAATGATGGTGCCCAGGGGGGGCTGGGGCACAGGAATCAGAGGATACAACCTTTGATTTCCCAGACCCTGATGTCCTACTACCCGTTGTCCCTATCCACTGCCCTCCCCATACTAATGAACCCCATGTTACCTTAAAAGTGGGTAACACTTATTATGATTGTCTATTAGACACCGGAGCTTCCTGGTCTGTATTAAAGAGAACACCTGATTTACAATGTTATTCTATTGGCTCAGAGAATGTAATGGGAGTATCAGGAATAACCCAAAGAGTTAAAAGACTTCCTCCTAGAATGGTGTCTGTAGGACCCCTAGAGGTACAACACTCCTTCCTTTTGATGCCTGACTCCCCTTTAAATTTGCTGGGGAGGGACCTTCTATGCAAACTCAGAGCCACAATAACCTGCTCCCCAGATGGCTCATTATCATTAGAAGTACCAGAGGAATCTTTAAATTTACTCCCTGTACTTCTCTCGGAAAACCAGGAGGCAAAAGAACCTTCCATTTTTGAAATACCTAAAGATATACCTGAGTCTCTTTGGGCCACATCTTCTTCTGACGTAGGCTTACTCAAATCTGCTGTTCCTGTGCAGATAAACACTAAATCTAGCCCACCTCCTTCTATCCCTCAGTATCCCCTCTCAAAGGAGGCAATTGAGGGTATTACACCAGTTATTAACTCATTAATAGAACAGGGAATAATAATCCCTTGCAAATCTGAATACAACACGCCCATCCTGCCAATTAAAAAACCAAAAAAAGGACCCGATGGCAAACACATCTATAGATTCGTACAGGATCTAAGAGCAGTGAATAATCACGTTATAAAGAGACACTCCGTAGTTTCTAACATACATACAATTATTTCATCTATTCCTAGCACAGCTACATACTTTACAGTAGTAGACTTGTGTTCAGCTTTCTTTTCCATACCAATACATGAAAACTCCAGGCATATTTTTGCTTTCACCTGGAAGGGCTCACAATATACCTGGTGTCGGCTGCCACAGGGTTATGTCGAAAGTCCGAGCTTATTTGAGCAAATTTTGAGCCAAGACACAGACAATATAACATTTAAAAATAGCAAATTAATCAAATATGTAGATGATCTACTCTTGGCTTCAACAGATGCAGAAACATGTCAAGAAGATAGCAAACACCTTCTTTTGGAATTGCACAAAAGAGGACATAAAATCTCTAAGGATAAAGTTCAATGGTGTCTCCAAAAAGTAGAATATTTGGGATTCATCTTGACTGCGGGTGCTCGTTATATTTCTCCAAAACGAATTGAGAATATTCAAAAATTGAGTGCTCCTACCACTAAGAAACAGCTGAGAGCAATTTTAGGAGCAACAGGGTTTTGTAGACAATGGATTCCTTGCTATGGGGAAATCACTAAACCCCTTATAGCATTAACAAAGGATTCGGTTCCTGAACCCCTCAAATTAGAGCCTGAACACTTGTCAGCTCTAACAGATCTGAAAAAGGCTATCATGTCTGCCCCTGCTCTAGGCATCCCAGATTACAACAAGCCATTTACTTTATATGTGCATGAGCGAAGAGGAGTAGCCTCTGGTGTGTTAACTCAGACTTTGGGACCTTCTCAGCGCCCAATTGCTTATTATTCTGCCCAACTAGACCCAGTAGCAGCAGGAGCACCACCATGCCTTAGAGGAGTAGCTGCTACAGCCTTACTAGTAACAAAAACCGTTGATTTAGTATTGGGATGTCCATTAACAATAATGTGCCCACATGAGATTGAAGCATTATTGGTAAAACATAGAACACAGGCATTCTCGGATCAGAGAATTACAAGGTATGAAATAACCTTATTAAATAGTGAAAATATTACCTTGAAACGCTGTTCAACTCTTAACCCTGCCACCTTGCTTCCAGATTTACCTACTTCAGGAGAACCACTACATAACTGTGAAACATTAGTGTCCATGGCAGAAAAGCCTCGAGATAATCTCTTGGACACTCCCTTAGAAAATGCAGATCTGATTTTATTTACCGATGGTTCCTCTTTTATGAGGGATGGCATACGTTACACTGGAGCTGCCGTAGTCTCAGAATTTGCCACTGAATGGTCAGCTTCACTACCTTCTAACATTAGCGCTCAAGGAGCAGAACTCATAGCTCTAAAACAAGCTTGTATAATTGCCAAGGATAAAAAGGCAACAATTTATACAGATTCTAGATATGCTTTTGGCATTTGTCACTCAGTCGGGATGCTATGGCTCCAAAGAGGATTTTTAACCTCAGCTGGAAAATCCATAGCTAATGCAGAAATTATAAATGAAGTTCTTTCTGCTCTCAAACTGCCTAAAGCCCTAGCTGTAGTTCATTGCTCTGCCCATACAGGTGGCTCTGACCCTGTCTCTAGAGGAAATGACCGAGCAGATGCCGCTGCAAAACTAGCAGCCATAGAAGGACCTGGATTAATTTTAACATTAACAACCACTGATAATTTAAATTTATCACTTTCCTATAATGAAAAGGAAGTGGAAAAATGGAAACAAAAATTTAAAGCAAAACAAATTAATGGAGTATGGGTGTCACCTGAAGGAAAACCCCTGCTCCCTAGAAGTTTCTATAACCAAATTTGCCAATCTATTCATAAAAATGGTCATTTTGGCACCCAGGGCATCGTGGACTCTGTCAAGAGAGTATGGATAGCCCCTGGTATAACTACTGTAGCCTCTAAAGTATGTTCAGCCTGCCCTATTTGCCAGGCATATAACCAACATGCATATCGTGGAAAAGCCTTTGGGGGACTTCCTCTGACTTACACACCTTTTGAACATCTACAGATAGATTTCATTACAATGCCAAAAGCTGGACGTTATAAATTTTGTCTAGTAATTGTAGATCAACTAACCAGATGGCCGGAAGCATTTCCTACGACCCGAGCCACAGCAGATTTTGTTACAAAGATACTTTTAAAAGAAATTATTCCTCGTTTTGGCCTACCAGCACGTATTGACTCCGATAGAGGGAGTCATTTTACCGATTCTGTCTTAAATCAAATATATTCTTGCTTGGGGATAACTCCAAAATTCCATGTTCCATATCACCCCCAGAGCTCAGGCCAAGTGGAGAGGATGAATAAAGAACTTAAGACTATGATTGGCAAATTATGCACTGAGACCCATTTAAAATGGCCTGAAATTCTCCCTCTGGCCCTATTTTATCTTAGAAGCAGGCCTAGAGGAGACTTACATATTTCACCGTTTGAGATGCTTTTTGGACATCCGCCTATACAGGCTAAGCCTTTCTCCCCGGCTTATACATCGCTATTAGGGGGAGATATTACTATTGCTTCCTATATACAGGAGTTACAGCACAAATTACGTGAACTTCATGAATCCGGAACTGCAGTACAAGCTGGACCATTAGACTTTTCTCTGCATGACCTGAACCCAGGAGATAAAGTTTATATCAAGAATTTCAAGCGAACTGGAGCAACTCAACCTTCATGGGAAGGACCATTCCAAATATTATTAACTACTCCAACATCTATAAAGATTGGAGAAAGAGACTCTTGGATTCACTGCTCACATGTGAAGAAAGCATCTTCTGCTGAGACTGATTGACTCTATCCTATCATATGAATTGTGACTCTATCTTATCATAAGAATTGGAGATAATAATCCATAGACAAATGGATGCTGATTTTTTTTCTTTCAAGAATATATTGAATTACTGATTTTTTTCTTATTTTTTCTTATTTCTTTTCTTTTATTTTTTATCAGAATATTTGATTTTTTTTTCTCATTTTTTGTACTGAAGGTACACATAATTAATATTAATATTTTTTTCCCTGCAGTAATACAAGTTAATATATATACTCTTGCTATAATATCAATATATGCCTAAAAGCTTTAAACTATCGGAACCTGCCATTTATTGATAAAATATTATAGGACTGTGATTAATGTTTGTGTCTGATTCCAGGAAAAGGGATAAAAACAAGGAGCACAGACTAAACCTGAATAGTGCCAATAGAGCACACTAGAAATATTAAAGTGAGACTCGAGGTTGCGACGCTTAACTTATGTTTAAGTCGTAGGACTTCCTTGTATCTACACTCTTTTTGAAGTACTCAAACAAGTAAAAAGCTTGACTATCATGCTGGCTCCCTATATCCCTGAGGAAAAAAAATCAGACAAGGGAATGACATTTCCCCATCAAAATAGAATTCTAATTCTTTTCTTCTTATATTATGGCAACTTCCTGTAGTCTTGGCTACAAATGGCTAAGTGAAATATTACTGCATTCTGTCCTACATACTTGTGGGATAGAAATTACTTTAAACTGGACCTATACAAGGTCTATTTTGAGTTTTTCTTATGTTTTTGATTATTTTTTCTATTCTTTTGATAATTGACACATACAACCCCATAACTGAACATTGCATTCTGAGCTAAACTTGATATATATATATATATATATATATATTTTTAAATACTTACTTCAGGGGGGATTGTATTTTAATTTAAAATCTAAGAATTTTTGAATTTTTTTTTGTTTGAGATTATATTTTTATAAAAATCCAAGACTTTTGTTTAAGATTTTACTGTTATAAAAAATTTAAAGATTTTGATTTTGTTCGAGAAAAGATCTTCAAGAAAGAAGCTTGAAACTTTTATATCCAGAGAATGAACTGTTGCAGAAAGATGCCAAAAACCTACACTTCATCAAGAAGATCAAGAATGAACCTTGGATGTGATTGATTGGACTGAACTTTTGATTGAACATTTATTGTAACATTTATGCCAAAAGGGACTGCCCCTAATTTGGCTTTCTGTCAATGCGCCTAGCAAACATTGGTTTTGCTTTCTTTTCTTTTCTATTTCCTCTCTCACTATTCTAATTTCTCCTAGAAAATTGAATATTGTGTATATCTTTAGTTAGAAGTGAATTTAGAACTACAAAATGATTATGTTAAATGATCAATGGGGAGACTAGTCTCCCAATGATCATCAGGGGGGATTGTAAACCTCAAATTTCCTTAGACTTATAAATGTTGGAAATTTCACCATTGGGATATTTCATACTTGGAAAATTTCTTACTGATAGTCTATTGGAATGGGAACCCCATTGGCATGGGAGGTTCCTTCTCTTCCCTTCTTAAGAGTACTTTAGGACAGAAACCCTTTGCTGAACAATGGAAAGGACTTTGACCTATGCTTGAGCATAGAACAGGAATTTCTTTGAGTCTTGATTGATTTTAGAATTGATACAATGGAGATACTCCACCCTATTCAGTCCTAATAAGATTGAGTAAGGGCTGCAGCCTAGATCAAAATTTAATTATTCTAATCTCTACCATACTCAAGTTAACAGGATTTAGAAAGGGCTGGAACAAAGGAGTAAAGATTTAATCATTTGAAAAATATGACCTTCAACAGACATGTGCAAAAGCCAGAAACCTCTGGGCGGTCCTGGGTTAAGCGAGAGCCTCCATTGACAGGGAAATTGATGAAGAGTGATTGGTAGATGTGAGGACTGAGGGGAGGCAACTTGGATGGTGTCCTTAAAGATAGGAGGGTCTGGAGACTCGGGGGAGAGGATTGAGTTTTTGGTCGGTGTGGTTCCTGGGCTCTGAGGAAGCTTGCTCTGAAGGAAGCTGAAGGTGGGGGCCTCTGAGACTGTTTCTCCATTTTGGACACGTGAGTGAAAGGGACTGATCTCTTTTCTTTGCCCCAGCTATCTAAGGGCTTGGGCCTTTTGGCCCAGCCTAAACAGAAGGGGTATTTAAGCCCTATTCCCTTCTCTCCCCTTTCTCTCTCTATATATATCTCTAATTCCTTTCTTGCTCCTATTGTAATTAAACTCCAAAAAAAGGCTGACGGCTGACTTGAGTTTTTCATTTAGGAATTACATAGCTGATTCCTTGGCGACCTTAAATTAATATATATCAGTCTTTTAAAGTGATTCCCTTGTAACACCCTGAAGGAAAGTTCACATTTGAGCTTCACTTCATCACTGAGGATACTTTTGATTACTTCTATCTAAAGTATTCGAACAGTTTGAATATGATTGGCGTGTTAAACAGTTTTGAAAAGTTTTGAACCCATATTGGAACAGTTTTTCCACCTAAATATTTTATTTTATAGCTCACTAATTTATTTTTACAGTGTTCTCTTTGCTTTGATTTACTTTGTTTTCCTTTCTTTTTCATCTTAACTCAAACTGGAGAGTTTCATCTTACTAAAGTCCCATTGAGGGAAAAGTGACAATCTCTCTTACCTTCCACTTATATTACCAAAGGCAAAAAATAAGTATCTAATCATAGACTTGGTGTTGGAAAGGACAGAAAGGTGTAGGGGTGTGTGTGTGTGTGTATGTGTGTGTGTGTGTGTGTGTGTGTGTGAGAGAGAGAGAGAGAGAGAGAGAGAGAGAGAGACAGAGACAGAGAGAGAGAGACAGAGACAGAGAGAGACAGAGAGACAGAGAGAGACAGAGAGACAGAGAGACAGAGAGACAGAGAGACAGAGAGACTGAGAAACAGAGAGACAGAGAGACACAGAGAGAGGATTGCCTCTGGATCCACTTGTTCAGTTCTTGGTTTCTATATTCCCTAAGTCAAAGATGTGGAAAAAATTAGGTCCAGTTCCTAAATAGCCATAGTCTCAGACAACAGTTCCTGCTCCTCTTGTGTCTGGGATGCACAGTGTCTGGGATGCACAGTACCCAAGGGACAAACTCAAAAGCCTGTGAGAGAAGTTAGGAGACTGAAAGTAAAACACATGAGCTTTACTGAGAAAGAGAGACTCACACAGATCAGGAGGCATGTGCAGGAGGAAGGACACATACCAAGCATTGTATTGGCTTGTTGGATGACATTAGGCATTCAGTGTAGGAATAGTGGGTTGA
Organism: Monodelphis domestica; assembly: GCF_027887165.1. Classification (NCBI taxonomy): domain Eukaryota; kingdom Metazoa; phylum Chordata; class Mammalia; order Didelphimorphia; family Didelphidae; genus Monodelphis; species Monodelphis domestica. Next base: position 140,982,648 of record NC_077229.1, on the reverse strand, counting down.
ATTTTTAAATCGGTCCAGCTGAACCAGGTTTTGATGGCAGGGGGCAAGCACTTCTAACTGGTGCTAACTCATGTTTGGGGGAACACAGAGGAAATTGGCACTTAGTTAATTTTTAAACTTGTTTATGGAAAAAGGGGGCTTTGGATGCTTATTGATAGTTTTACTTTGACAGAATGAATCAAGTTTTTGTTTTTATTTTTATTTTTTTATTTCCACAGGGCTACTACATTTGGGTTGGGGAGGCTAGTGTATTATTTACCATATTAAAATAGATACATGACTTTAAATATGTTCTCAAAAGCCTAAACCTTCTCTACCAATAAACTGTATTAATAGATGCTTCTTTAGGATATTTAAAGAACCAAGAAAGACTTACTGTGCCTTATAATAAACTTAGCAACAATGATTTCCTATGAGAGCATCAGCAGTATTATACCACTTGTTGGCACAGTGAATTTTGTTTTATTATTTACTGTAATGAAAACTATTTTCTAATGGTTCTAGAGAAATAAAAGGAATATGATACTATGAATTCTCATGTATTCACAGAAGAGAACAGATTGGGATAGGAATTTAAGTCCAGGTTAACTAATAACTGAAGTTACAAATAGTTTACACAATTACATATATGAAGGATAAATGAAAAGCATTCATCCAAATGGTCTTTTTTAAACATCTAATTAACTTACATAAACATATATACATATAAAAAACCCTGTCATTCTCGGTTACCGAGACTACCACTATACTATACAAATATTTAAAAACCCTATGAAGACAATAGATATTTCTAATTTTACTGTCTTGAAGAGTTGTAGTCCAAATACACTTGGAATAATTTAGAATATATATTTTTGGCTTCAACAATACTCCCCTACCCCCAAAGCATCAAATACGATTTGCTTGGCAGTAGGCCTTCTAGAATCAACACCTAAAATAAATTATTTCCTTCTTGCCTTTAATAAATATTCTAATGAATCATTGATTGTACTGAAGGAGAAACACTTTATGGATGAGGAAATGCAAAAAGTACTGAATTTGAAGTCAAAGGATATAGGTTCTTTCCCTTACAATTTTTTATTTTTACCTTAAACCAAGTCACCACTTCTAAAGGTCTCAGCTTCCCCATCTAGCAAATGAATGGGTTGGACTCCATGACCTCACACATCTAATTCTGTTTTAAATTCTGTGATTAGGTAATCTTTGAAGTATGAAGCCTGTGAAAATTATGATTAATTTTTAAATGTATTGTTTCCCAGGATCCCACATTTATTAATTGTCAGAATTAGGATTTGAAATCAGTGTTTTCCTTAGTCCAGGCCCTCCACTCTACCATTGCACCACCCAGTTAACCTTAACAGCCAACAAGCCTAATCTTCTTATTTTAGAGATGAGGAAACTGAGTCACAGAATTTAATTTACCTAGGTGAACATAGATAGCAAGTGTCCAGGACAGGATTCAAACTGAGGTTTGCCTAACTCCAGGGTCATCACTCTAACCATGAAACCCTATTTTATAATACTTTGTAATGTGTGTGTTGTTTCCCTCTGTTTAGAGTATAAGTTCATTGGGGGTGTATATATATATATATATATATATATATATATATGTATATATATATATATATACACGGCCATCCAATGCAGCTGAGGAAGTCTCCAGGTGTAATGACTTTTCATGCCAATGGACCCAGGCTTCCATCAGTTTCTTCTATGGTGATAACTTTTCTCATCATGAGTACCTTGGAGCTATCTTGTATTCTTGAATTGCTTTTAACAGTTGTCATTCACATTTGATCATTGTGTTTTATTGCTGTGACTGTGACCAATGTTCTGATTTTTCTTACTTCACTTTATACCACTTCATATAAGTCTCTCTGGGTTTTGTGTGATCATCATCATTTTTTTAATGAAGCAATCACCTGTTTTTCTATTCCCAGCCCCTGGTACCCTGTCAGGAACATAGTTATCACTTGATATATGTTTGTTGATTGATCAGCTAATTGGTACATCATTGAATATATTACCCAGTGTTTCTTTAATGAACAGACTTCATTAACTATTCCTTAGCAATTAGTAAGTTCTTTGAAATCACAGAAATGATTTTCTTTTAAAAAGTGTCCCTTTTGTCATGTGTAGTTTATTTTGGAATTTCATTTCAAAACCTCTGTTGTTCTTATATACTATTCTCCTCACTTTTAAAAAGACAATAATTATTTATTCCCAGAGGACATAAATAAGAGATGAAAGGTAATGGAAAATACCATTCTTGCTTCATTATGTAGAAACTTAATGAAGGAATATGACATGAAACAGAATGGATTTTTGTAGCAAAAGAATATGAGGGAACCTCATTTCACTGAAAAGAAAACAATAAAAAATGGATGATCTTCAACTATTGGTATGTGCAAGACAATGCAAACAAAGACAAAATCAATTTCATGTCAACTCAAGAAGCAGTCTAAGTCAATGAATTAAAGAGCAAGAACTGTATGACTCTTTCCCCTCTTCCAAGAAAGGAGTACAGAGTTTAGGAGCAAGACAACGGGATAAAGAAATGTAATTTTCTGGGATTTAAACTAGATAATATTAAACTTTTAACTCAGTTCTAGGGCCATGTTTCCTGGACAGCAATGATGCCACCATCTGTAGAAGTAATATAAGCTTAACTTTGAGTCCCAGAATCATAGAGCATCAAGGGACCTGAGGCATCTTTTAAATGCTCATTCATCTTAGTTCATTTCATAAAACTCACCGTACATTTATGGAATAAGCTGTGACATTACTCAAGCCTTATTTTCAAAACTAAGTTTTCTTACATATGGGCTTTATGAAACATTTGATTCGTTTTATTTATTTTATTAATTTGATGATAACTTCAACATTTATAAATTATCATCTGAAATATCACTGAGGGAGCGTCTGGTTTCTTTCTTTCAACTATTTTGCCTGCTTCTGTTTGACAGAGAACCATTTATCTCAGGTTTTGCTTTTTTGCCCTCCACTCAGAATAAATTTTCTCAGCAGATGTTTCCATTTCCAGATGTGATATGAGGTAACCTCAATAACACAAGGAAGTTGATTGGAGACAGAAAATCTCAAAGAGGAGTAATTTTGTTAGTCAAGTAGAGATTGATAGTGGGGATTGTGAAAGATGTACCTCTAGGTCTTCCTTTCAATATTCAAACATTTTATCTGGGATTTGAACTCTATTTGCAAATAGTTTTGAAAATGTCTATAATGTAGTAAGGGAGGAAGGGGAACTTAGTTATATAAGATGGAGGCTATGACATTCACAGTGGGACAGTATTCTCTATGCTCTGTGTTAATTCTTAGCTGCAAAATGATGGGGTTGGAGTAGTTCTTTTTTCTGTTTTAGCATTCTTGGAATTTAATTCACCATGAATGGTCTAGAATAGTTTTCTATGTGCAATAGGAACCATTCATAAGTAATACATGGTTCCTAGGATGTGAAGTGTTTTTACTGAAAGCTGATACTTTATCTGACATCAGTTCCTACAATTCTCTTCTTGTCAGGTATTAACAGCAAGTTATTATAAATAAATGTTGTATTAAACAGCAAGCATTCAAGTTTCATTTTTATGGCTCATCAACTATTTGCCCCTTATTCTGGATGAAAAGAGATTAAAGTATATATTATGTTAATGTGTGTATGCATAAATATATATGAATACATGAATATGTTAATATGAATGTAGATACATATGCACATATGTGTGTATAAACATTTGCACTTATACAATCACTTATTTGTATATTTCTCATTCATGCTTTCTCTCAGAAGGGAAATGCTTCACAACTACTTAAATAGACATATGAATCTAGGAATCCTAACATTGAATCCCAGGTTCATTCAAGTCTACTATTCCCTTTGTTTTTAAAGAGGGAAAACACAGTTAATGAAATATAGATTAATGAGTAAAAATACTACCATGAGTGCTTCAAGTGTCATAGGCCACAACGCTCCTATTCCATTGATGTTTGACCTTATGTTTCTAGGAGGGATAGCTAACACAATGGATGACAGAATCAGGATCTCACAAAAACCTGACCAAGTTGAAAAATTGATTTTTATCTAATGAGTTTAAAATATACATTTTTTTTTTGTTTTTTGTTCAAGAAGTCAACTTCAGGACCATAACTCTGAGGAATCATGGTTAGAGTGAAAAAAAAAATATATATATAGAGAGAGAGAGAGAGAGAAAGAGAGAGCAACAGAGACAAAGAGACAAAGTCAGAGACAGACAGAGAATCCAAGGAAGGGAGCAGTTTATGAAACATAATCTCAGTGTTAGACAAAAGTGATATTTGCCTGAAAAAAAAAACTATTACAATTTTGGGTAGCTTTAAGAGATGATAGTCACATTGTCATCTGCCTTTGTCAGATCTAGAGAGCGATTATGTTCACTGTTGGTTCCTACACTTTAATAAGAGCACTGGTAAGTTGGGAAACATCCAGAAGAACAGTACAAGATGATTAAATATTGGTGCATATAGATGGGTTGAAATCTGCATATCTGGAGGGAATTTTTTTTGAATCATTGAGTTTCCAGGTCCATTTGAGTTCAGAGGAAGGCAAATAGAATGATGAAGGGTCATGGAAATGCTACTAAATGAGAAGCAGTTGAAAGAACTGGAGAAATTTATATGAAGAATGAAAAGACTCAAGTTGGACATGATTCTTTCTATCATGCACTAGAATAAAGGTCAGATTGATTCTGTCCATTCCCAGGGAGCAGACTCAAGTTCAAAGGCTGAAAACTATTAAGATATATCTAAACTTAATGTATGGGAAGATTTTATAATAACTAGTGCTATCTAAAAGCAGAATGTACTGTCTCAGGAAGAAAAGATTTCTCCTCACAATATATGTCTTTAAGCAGAGCCTGCATGGCTACTTGAATATGTTGCCATAGAGATTGTTTTTCTGGCATGAATTGAACAAGAAGTCTGTTAGAGTCCATTTCAACTCTTTCTATTCCTGATTCATTCTTATCTGCTCAATAAGGGAAAGGATCAGACATTGAGCCACTCAAGCTTTCCTTCATGCTTAGTTTTTGTTTTTGTTTTTAGCTCTCAACTCCATCTTTTTTAGTTCTGCTAATGAAAAGATTGAAGAGTATAGCATATGTACAGAAGAAATGGATGTCAAGCTGAAGATCATGTTCTTTAGTGTAAATAGGGTAGGTTTAAAGTACCAAACAATCACTTCCAGGGACTCTGTCATCATTGCTGTTTTTTTTTTATTCTGCTGACCCCAAACCTTGACCTTATGACTCTTCTAACTACATCATCCTATGACCACCCTCCAGTCTCCTAGACAAGCTGTTTTCCACAGCATCCCATATGATTTGTGTGAGCATAAAATTCTATTTAGTCTGTGCCCCAGTATCATTCTCTTTATTTTTGTTTAAAGCTGCCCATTAGTTTAAAGCATTATGAATCTTTTATATACATGTCTTACACAATATTTGCTTTCTCTTAAAGCACCCTTTGCTTCTTCATACTAAGTATCTTGCTTTTTCTCCTACTTAGGCACCTAATATTATGCCATAGTGAATTGAGACCTTAACTCAGTCATACCTTCTCATTCAGTAAGGTTTTACTCCTATTTTTCATGATTCTAAAGAGGCAATCTAACTCTATCCTTTTTAGGACACAATGAAACAAAAACCTAGACTTGCTCAAGATTTAGTTTAGACTCCATAAATCCATTTTTAACTAAGACAGAGGAAATAGAGGAAGAAAGAAAGATTTCTAGCTAGCTAGATGGTTTAATATCTATAAACACACAGGCTCTTATTTTGTTTCTCTGCTGCAAACTACTTACTGCTATATAAATCAAAGTAATAGAAATAACATAGAAACATTGGAATAAGATCATTTTAGTCACTGGAAATCAAACTTCAAAAAGACAATGCTGATATCTGCCTATAATCCTTATTTCTAGGTAGGCTTAGACTGGCTTGAGCTCAAGAGTTGAGCTCTAGTTTGCTAAACTGATTAGATGTGTACACTTAGTTTGACACTAAATTGGCAAACTCCCTAGAGCTGAGGATCCACCAGATTGCCCAAGAGGACCTGATTTCAAATTCTACTCCTGACACTACTTGCATAACTATAGAGTTAAACTATATTGGCCTCAGGTGTTTCATCTGTTAGACTAGTTCTGGAGTTAGTATTAGGCATAGTATTGAGCTCATGAGTGACCCTTGTACTTTCCCCTAGGATAAGAGAGAGATACAGACTTTAAAAGGAAAAGAAAAGAGAAAATGATAAAGAAAGAAAGAAGAAAGGGGAAAGAAAGAAAGAAAAGACACCAGACCTCTTTGGATGATATCATCTTACTATGGATTCCATTCTCTATCAAAAATATATATTTTACTAGATTCATAAGATCTCAATACTTCAACTTCTTCCATTTCTATTTTTGTCAATGGGGAAGAATAGGTTTCTGCAAATGCAGACTTTGAATCTTTGATAACTTAGACTATCTGCAAGGTTTGCTATGACCAAAATCTCATCACCCTGCAGCCAAGTAGTTGATCATCCAATCAACAAGCATTGTTTGCAAGAAGGCATTTGTTGAAATAAAACAACATGTGTCTCCCATATACCAAGAATTGAGCTTGGCACTAGGAACAAAAAGAAAAAAGTGAAATACTCTACTTTCAAGAAGTTTACATTGATGAGTCTCTCTGTACTTTACTTACTCTTCACAGTCAGGTATGGTCTTATAGATCTGCAACCAATAAGTATCTCAAAGAATATCTAGTCTAGTTACAGAATAGGAAACTGAGGAATGAGAATATTAAGTAATGCCCAAAGTTATACAAGTAGCAAATGTCTGAAGTAAACCAGGTCCTCTGATTATATGCAAAGCAGTGCCTTTGGAAATCTGATTCATCCTGTGTTTAACCAATATTGCATTGGGCATGCCATCTTAGCTAATTAATTAATCCATTTGTTGTCTTTTCTGATTGACCATTTTCAAACTGTTCCTATATTAAATGAACTAACTCCTCTTGGAAACAGCAAGCAAGAAGAAAGTGAAAAAAAAATCATATGCTTCTCTTTAGTAGACTTTTGAAGTCATTCTCTTCACCTTCTTATCTTTCTGGGTTCAGACTCATTGTAATCTTTCCCAGTTTAACTTAAATATAAAAACCCCCTGAATTTTCAATTTCAGTGATCAGATAGATTATATTTTTTTCCTCCTAGTAATGGAAGAATTCATTCTGCTGTCCATATATCATGTTTAATTAATTTTTAAAATCCTACAATTCTTTATGTCTGGCTCATGGAAATATACCTCTTCTCTCTTTACTCTAGCATTCAACAACTCATTATATTAGAAGGGAAAAAAAGGAGCAACTACTGTCTGAAAAATCTGAATCAGATTAACTTCCATAATGTCTTTTCTTTATCTTGAACAGACCTATGACATAGACAAGTGAATTGTCAAGTGAACTCATTGCTAAACTGAATTTATGAATTGACAGTACCTTAATGAGATAGTACTTTACACCTGACATCATCTTCCTGTTCTAAAATCTGACGGGAACCATAAGTGCATAAAACTTCCATGTCCATTGCAACCTTGCTCATTCATCCATCTCTGCCTAAGATACCAGGAAAGAAAATCAGCCAGATACAACCAAGTGAGACCCTGTCTTTCCACATAATACAAATGGCCTTTCTATAGACTGTGGACCCAATTGCAAAAAGTAATGAGTCCCTGATATAATCTGAGTTAAGTGAGGAGTCTCCCCCTTTAAAGATGATCAATTCTCTTGTTTCCCTTATTTCCCCCTGCTGTAACTTCAAGATACTCTCATCAAAGGTCCCGATGGCTAAACAGTGCTGTGTTTTTATCCTTCTGAGATGTAGTTATAGCTTTGTTTTTCTGATGTGGAAAAATACAATATTTCTGTTCCCCCTTTAATAAATTTTAAGAAAATATTTTAATATTCTATGTGAAGCCTTTGGCATGATCTGAAAAAGAAGTCTTATCTTTACTTAATTAACAATTTCAAATCAATGTTTTCTGTTTACTTTTCTGCTTTATCATATTGTAGTTTTCCAATATTCTTTAAAATTGTTTTTATCTCCATATTATTCATTCTTGTAACTGAGCAATCCCATGAAACCAAAACTATCAAATATATACCCAATAAAGCAAATGATGAATCATATTTTCAACTGCATTTCTACTCCAACAGTTCTTTCTCTGGAGGTGGATAAAATCCTTTTTCATAAGTCCCTCAGAATTGTCCTAGCTCATTATATTGCTATTAGTAGCAAAGCCTATCACATTAGATTGACCCACATATTTCAGTTACTGTGTATAATGTTGTCCTGGTTATGTTTATTTAACTCTGCATCTGTTCATATAGGTCTTTCCAGTACATCATTCCTTATAGCATAGTAGTTCCATCAAAATCATATACCACAATTTGTTCAGCTATTCCCCAATTGAAGGGCATCTTTATTTCCCAATTCTATGTTACCACAAAAAGAGGACCTATGAATATTTTTGTACAAACAGGTACTTTCTCATTATTTTTTATCCCTTTGGGATATAAAATTAGTAGTGGTATTACTGGATCAAAGGGTATCCATTCTTTAATAACCCTTTGGGCCTAATTTCAAATTGCCCCCCAAAATTGTTGTATCACTAGTATCCCAATTTTGCTACATTCCCTCCAACATTTATTATTTTCCTTTACTGTCACAATGGCCAATCTGATAAGTGTGATGTGATATCTTAAAGTTATTTTAGTTTGTCTTTCTCTAATCAAGAGGCATTTAGAACAATTTTTATATGATTATTCATAGCTTTGATTTCCTTATTTGAAAACATCCTATTCATATCCTTTGACCATTTATCAATTGGGGAATGACTTGAATTCTTATAAATTTGATTTTCTTCTTTATATATTTGATAAATGAGACCTTTATCAGAGAAATTTGATGTAAAATTATTTCTCCAGTTTCTTGTTTTCCTTCTAATCTTGATTGCATTGTTTTTACTTGTACAAAAAGTTTCTAGTTTAATATAATCAAAATTATTCATTTTACATCTTGTAATGTTCTTTATCACATTTGGTCATAAATTCTTCCCTTCTCCATAGATCCAACAGGTAAACTATTCTACATTTGTCTAATTTACTTACAATATCCCTCTTTATGTTTATATGATATACCCATTTTGATCTTATCTTGGTAGAAGATGTAAGGTATTGATCTGAACCTAATTTTTGCCTTACTATTTTCCAATTTTCCCAGCAGTTTTTTTGTCAAACAGTGAGGTCTTATCCCAAAAGCAGGATCTTTGGGTTTATCAGACACTATATTGCTGAGATCCTTTACTCCCAGTCAATTCTACTGATCCACTCTTCTATTTCTTAGCCAGTACCAAATAGTTTTTCAATATTAAAGAATTCTAAAAATGTTACTTCAAAATGTCAGGAAGAAGAGATGCCTAATGTTTCAAGGTTCTTTACCTGTAGGATATTTATCTCTTAGAGAATTTCTTGAATTTAGAACATTGATAAATTAATGAAAATTATTTCAGGCAAACTCATTCCTAAAATAGAGTATACCATTAATATTTTTTCCTATGACATTGATGATTGTATCCCTGAGTGTTCTTTGCTTTCTTTTCCATCCTTTATCTTTGCCTCTTTATTCTACACACCAGAACAGGTTTCTCAAGTTAAGCATCTTCTCTTGTGAGCATTAAAATATACCCAAGGGAAAGGGCTTATGACTTTTAGTAAGATTGACTGGTTTGCTTCTTGCATGCAAGTCTTCAAGTCCCACACTCCATCCCCAAAGTTGCTATAATGAACTAGGTCATTATAAATCTTGAAATTTCTCAGACTTGTGCATGTTAAAAATTTCCACATTGAGGAATCCTCCATTGGAACAAATTCCCTACTGGAAACATTTCCCATTTTGATGTGAGAACTCGCCAGGATCAGAAATGGGAGGACCTCTACTCCACCTGTACATAAGACTGCTTTAGGGGAGAAACCTCCTTGCTAAACAATGAAAGTACTTGGATCCATGCTTATGATGAGGCAGGGAGTTCTTTGAGCCATGTATGTTTTTTAGAATTGATACAATGGGATGCTAGGTACCTATAAAGGTCAGGCAGGTTTTCTCTTAATGAGATTAGTCGACTCAGCTGTGTTTTCTCTGGTTCAGATTTACTGAGGAGATTAGTCGACTTAGCAGGAATTCAGATGGGCAGTCCTTTGGAAAACTTCTACAGTGATTGGTAGATGTAAGGACTTAGGGGAGGTGACATAGGATTAAAACCCCTATATAAGAAAAAGCAGAATCTCTTGAGGAGACAATCCTTTGGAGAAAGCTCTTATGAGGATCGCTTGGGAAGAATCTCTTGAGAGAGGCTCTGGAGAAGGGAAGCTCTTGGAGGATAATCTCTAAGGAGGTCTCGCTGGAGCTCCTCTGAGGGGACTCTGTCCCTCTGGAGGCTCTGGAGAGAGGCCCTTTAAAACAGTCTCTGGCTGGATTTCTCTTTGAGGAGGACTCTGGCTGGAACTCTCTCTGGTGAAATCAGCGGAGATGCAGCTGGCCTGGTATCCCTAGAATCCTTGCTTAGACAGACCTTGTGGTGAGTGATAAAAGACTAACTGACTGATCTCTCTCTTAAGACTCAGGTCTAGGCCATGTTGGCTTAAGGCCCTTCATACTTATTTCCTTTCTCTCTCTCTCTCTCTCTTTGATTACTCATTGTATTATTAATTAAATTCTCTATAAAACCCAGTTGACTTGGGCATATTGAATAAGTGGGAATATTTCCCTGGCGACCACCTTATATTTGATTTAAAAACCAAAACGCTGTAGTGAAACATATTTTCTGCAGTCAAATTTACTCACCCTCTCTTATATCTATCACAATTTATATCTTCCACCATTTTAACTCTTACAGTTTAAGTCTTCCACTATTTTAATTATAACATCATGCAGCAGAGCTGGAGGCCGAGGGATGGAATAGGCACTTTCTTCATTTATCTTTTTAAAATTCCATTTAATTAATTAATTTAGAATATTTTTCCATGGTTACAAGATACATGTTCTTTTCCAGCCCTCTCCCGACCTCCCTCCAGTAACTGATATGCAATTCCTCTGTTCCTCTGGGTTTTACATGTATAATTGATCAAAACCCATTTCTACACTATTGATATTTGTACTAGGGTGATCATTTAGAGTCTACATCCCCAATCACATCCCCATCGACCTTTGTGATTGAGCAGTTGTTTTACTTCTGTGTTTATATTCTCACAGTTCTTTCTCTGAATGTACATAGTGTTCTTTCTCATAAGTCCCTCAGAATTGTCCTTGATCATTGCATTGATGCTAGTAGAGAAGTCCATTACATTTGCTTATACCACAGTATATCAGTCACTGAGTACAATGTTCTCCTGGTTCTGCTCCTTTTGCTCTGTATCAGTTCCTGGAGGTAGTTCCAGTTCACATGGAATTCCTCCACTTCATTATTCCTTTGTGCACAATAGTATTCCATCACCAAGAGATACCATGATTTGTTCAGCCAATCTACCCCAAAGATATGACATGTATACTATTCTGTGTTCACCTAATTTACTTATAGTTTCCTTATGTTCAAGTCATTCACCCATTCTGAGTTTATCTTGGTATAGGGTGTGAGATGTTGATTCACATCTAATCTCTCCCACACTGTCTTCCAATTTTCCCAGAAGTTTTTTTTATCAAATATTGGATTTTGGTCCCCCAAACTGGGATCTTTGGGTTTATCATAGACTGTCTTGCTAAGGTCACTTACCCTAAGTACATTCCACTGATCCACCTTTCTTTCTCTTACCCAGTATCATTGTTTTGATGATCACTGCTTTATAGTACAGTTTGAGATCTGGGAATTCAAGGCCACCTTCCTTCGCTTTTTTTTTTTCATTATTTCCCTGGATATCCTTGATCTTTTGTTCTTCCAAATGAACTTTGTTATGTTTTTTTTTTAATTCAGTAAAAATAATTTTAGGTAGTTTAATGGGTATGGAACTAAATAAGTAAATTAATTTAGCTAGGATTGTCATTTTTAATATGTTAGCTCATCCTGCCCATGAGCAGGTAATGTTTTTCTAATTGTGTAGATCTAGTTTTAATTGTGTGGAAAGTGTTTTGTAATTGTGTTTATATAATTACTGTGTTTGTCTCAGCAGATAGATTCTTAAATATTTTATAATGTCTAAGGTGATTTTAAATGGAATTTCTCTTTCTAACTCTTGCTGCTGAGATGTGTTGGAAATATATAGAAATGCTGATAACTTATGTGGGTTAATTCTGTATCCTGTAACTTTGCTAAAGTTGTTGATTACTTCCACTAACTTTTTAGTGAATTCTCTAGGATTCTTTAAGTAGACCATCATATCATCCGCAAAGAGTGATAGCTTGGTCTCCTCATTGCCAATTTTAATACCTTCAATTTCTTTTTCTTCTCCAATTGCTACTGCTAGTGTTTCTAGTACAACGTTAAATAATAGGGGTGATAGTGGGCATTCTTGTTTTACTCCTGATCTTATTGGGAATGCATCTAGTTTATCCCCATTGGAGATGATGTTTGCTGATGGTTTTAGATAAATACTGTTTATTATTTTTCAGAAAGGCCCTACTATTCCTATGCTTTCTAGTGTTTTCAATAGGAATGAGGGTTGTATCAAAGGCTTTTTTTGTGTCTATTGAGATAATCATGTGATTTTTGTTGGTTTACTTGTTGATATGGTCAATTGTATTCCTAAATTAAATATTATTTAATATTAATTTAATTTAATAATAAAAATAAATTAAATATTCCTAATATTAAACCATCCTTGCATTCCTGGTATCCTGGTATCCTGGTAATCCCACCTGATTATAATGAATGACTCTCACAATCACTTGCTGGTGTCTTTTTGCTAGTATTCTATTTAAGATTTTTGCATCTATGTTCATTAGCAAGATTTGTCTGTAGTTTTCTTTCTCCATTTTTGACCTGCCTGGCTTTGAAATCAACACCATCTTTGTGTCATTAAAGGAATTTGGTAGAACTCCCTCTTTGCTTATTATGTCAAATAGATTGTATAGGATTGGGATTAATTGTTCTTTGAATGTTTGATAGAATTCACTCGTGAATCCATCAGGCCCTGAGGATTTTTTCTTAGGGAGTTCTTTGATGGATTGTTCAATTTCTTTTTCTGATATTGTATTATTTAATAATTCTATTCTTTTGTTAATCTACGCAATTTATATTTTTGTAAATATTCATCCATATCACCTAGATTACCATATTTGTTGCCATATAATTGGGCAAAATAGTTTTAATGATTGCCTTAATTTCCTCTTCATTGGAGGTGAGGTATCCCTTTTCATCCATGATACTGTTAATTTGGCTTTCTTCTTTCCCTTTTTAAGTTAAATTGACTAGTATGTTGTCTATTTTGTGTGTTTTCTCAAAATCCAGTGTCTAGTCTTATTTATTAGTTCAATAGTTCTTTGAGTTTCAATTTTATTAATTTCTCCCTTAATTTTTAGGATCTCTAATTTAGTTTTCATCTGGGGATTTTTAATTTGTTTGTTTTCAAGTTTTTTGATTTGTATGTCAAATTCATTGACCTTTGCCCTCTCTAACTTGTTAATATATGAAATCAAGGTTGTAAATTTCCCCCTGAGTACTACTTTGGCTGTACCCCATAGATTTTGAGAGAATGTCTCATTATTATAATTTTATTCAATTAAATTAATAATTCTATCTATGATTTGTTCTTTAACTGATTTTGGAGAATGATATTATTTAATTTCCAGTAATTTTTTATTTGACTCTCCATGTACCCTTACTGATTATTATTTTGATTGCATTATGATCTGAAAAGGTTGCATGTAATATTTCTGCTTTTCTGAATTTGTTTGCCATGTTTTTTATGCCCTAGTACATGGTCAATTTTTGTGAATGTACCATGTGCTATTGAAAAGAGGGTATATTCCTTTTTGTTGCTATTTATTTTTCTCCATATATCTCTTAACTAATTTTTCTAAGATTTCATTCACATCTCATACTTTTTTCTTAATTATTTTTTGATTTGATTTGATTTATCTAAATTTGATAGTGGTAAGTTCAGGTCTTCTACTCATCTATCTATTTTACTATTTTTACTATCTATTTCATCCTTCAACTCCACTAGGTTTCCTTTAGAAATTTGAATGATATACCATTTGGTGCATACATGTTGATTACTGATATTTCCTCATTATCTATACTGCCTTTTATCGGGATGTAGTTACCTTCCCTATCCCTTTTAATCAGATCTATTTTTACTTTGGCTTTGTCAGATATCATGATTGAAACTCCTGCCTTCTTTCTATCAGTTGAGGCCCAATATATTTTGCTTCAACCTTTAATTCCAATCTTGTGAGTGTCTACCTGCTTTGTGTGTATTTCTTGTAGACAACATATGGTAGGGTTTTGTTTTCTAATCCACTCCCCTATTTCTTTTTGTTTTATGGGTGAGTTCATCCCGTTCACATTCAAAGTTAGGATTGCCACTTGTGTATTCCACAGAATTTTGATATCCTCTCCTAGTTCTGTCCTTTCTTCTTTGGCTAGATCCTTTTAAACCAGTGGTTTGCTATTAATTAGTTTCCCTAATCCCCACCCTTAATATGCTTCCCTTTCTGCCCCCTCCCTTTTTGTTCCCTTCTTTTTTTAGGGTCTGTTAAATTCCCTCCCCCTCACTTTCCCTCCATTTTTGTACTCCCCACCCTACCCCCCTTAGTTTTCCCTTCTTACTTTCCCTGTAGGGTAAGATAGAATTCAATACCCCAATGGATTAAATGCTCTTCCCTCTCAAAATTGGTTTCACTGAGTGTAAGGTTTATGTATTACCTATTAGCACTCTCTTTCTCTCATTGTTATAAGGGTATTCTTCCCCTCCCCTTCCCATGTATATCTTTGTGTGATAAATATTATCCTATTTATCTTATTTCTTCAAATGTTTCTTGGTGCCATCTTCGATTCCCACCTCCATTTTTCTTTTTTTGCATATCATCTTATACCACTTATTACCCCAATCTCTTCCTGTGGATGATCCTTCTAATTAATATAATAGTGAATATAATTTTTGAGAGTTACAAGTAACATTTTCCCATACATTAATACAAATAATTTGATCTTATTGAAGCCCTTAAAGAAGAAAGTTGAATAAAAAACATTTTCCCCTTTTCCTTTTCTTTCTTATTTCCCTTTTCATGTTTCTCTTGATCTTTGTGTTTGGATATCAAACTTTCCACTTAGTTCTGGTCTTTTCTTTACAAATACTTGGAAATCTTCTATTTTGTTGAATGCCCATACTTTCCCCTGGAAGTATATAGTCAGTTTTGATGGGTAGTTGATTCTTGGTTGAAGACCCAATTCTCTTGCCTTTCTGAATATCATATTCCAAGCCTTGAGGTCCATTAGTGGGGAAGCTGCCAGATTTTGTGGGATCCTGATTGGTGCAACTTGATATCTGAACTGTCTATTTTGGCTTCTTGTAACATTTTCTCCTTAGCTTGGAAGCTCTTGAATTTGCAATTACATTCCTGGGAGTTGACTTTTGAATTTAGTGAAGAGAGTGTTCTGGGAACTCTTTCAATGTCTATTTTGCTCCCTTGTTCAAGAACACCAGGGCAGTTTTCTTGGATATTTTCTTGTAGTATTATGTGAAGATTTCTGTTTATTTCTGGATTTTCAGGTAGACCAATGATTCTCAAATTGTCTCTTCATAATTGGTTTTCCTGATTCATCATCTTTTCAGTGAGATATTTTATGTTTTCTTCTATTTTGTCAGTCTTTTGACTTTGCTTTATTAATTCTTGCTGTTTTGCAAGATCATTGGCTTCCAATTGCCTAATTCTCATCTTTAAAGACTGGTTTTCCCTTTTGGTTTGGTCTATCCTGCTTTTTGTGGCTTCCAGCTGTTTCTCCAGTTGGAAGTTCTTGTCCTTCAAACTGTTATTTTCTTTTTGAACTATTTTACACTTTTTCTTGCCAGAAGGCTTCCATCTTTTTTATAAGCTCAAATTTAAATTCTTCAAGAGTTTGTGGATAATTTCTATTTTTAGAAGGTTTTGGTGCATTTATTTGTATTTCCTCTTCTATTACCTCTGTAGCCTGGGTTTTTCCTCCATAAAACATTTCCAGGGTCAACCCCTTCTTCTTGTTTTTCTTGTTGTTGGGAAGTTGTTGATACTGGGCACTGTTTGCCATCACTATGGTGGATTTTCCTTCCCTTTCCAGTCAGAAATCTGAATGAGATGGGAAGGCTCTCTGTGTATGTAGCTAAGGATCAAGGCTGAGGCAAGCTCTCAAATCTCTGCAGCTTCTACTATTTGCTGCCCTTCTCTGTGCTATCTCCCAGTGAGGGCCCATGGTCTGCAATTTTTAGCCTGCTGGGGTTTCAGGTCTAGCTGTTCTCAGAGGTAGGTCTTTGGTGGTCTTAGCCAGCTTCCAAGGACCCAGAGGTGCCCCTTACTCACTCTAGAAGTGCTCCTTGCTCACTTACTGATTCTAGCATGCACTGGCACTGACTCTGGCTCCATAGGTGAGGTGGGGGAGGGTAGATAAGCTCGTGTTTTGGTGGGAGCTTTTTCTCCCCCTCATAGTGGGGAAATACCCAAATCCCATATACCTTCAATCCTGCACCCAACTGTCAAATCCCTTCATTCAAATGAATTTGTTTTTTGGGGGATTTTGAGGTAGTCTATATTGGTAGTTGCTGAGGAGAGGAAGAGGCCTGCATCTAGACTGCCACCATATTTACCCAGAAGTCCCCCAGACTAGAATTTTTTCCAAGGTCCCTTCAAACTCAAAGATTCTATGATTTTATGAAACTCACTCATGCTAACTCCCTCAGATAATCTGGTCATGTATCGCACCCAAGTTCATGAGCAATTCTGCTTGATTGATTTCTAGTTTTAAAACTATTATTTATTCATCTTAAAAATATTAATTTATTAATGTAGTCCTCATTTTGTTCCAGTTTAATGTGCACCACCAGTTCCCTCAAACCAAAACACTGTCATATATAATTTTGCCTTCCTTTTGGAAGAATTGTAGAGATGATACAATTGTCCATGATTCCATTCATTGAAGAAAAAATCATTTAATCACCATCCCACAACAACTTTCTATTATTTTGATCATTTCTCAGGAATGAACTGGAGTGCATTTTCTAAGGATTTTATTTAAAGAGGAGAAACTGGATAGCTGCTCTGTAAATATGTTGTAAGAAGCACCTGTGAATTTTTTCCACAACAAGGTTTGAAAAATTTTACTTTTCTTAGATTCTGTTCTATAAACAAATATTTCATATGTAAGGATTTGGTTTTCATACACTATATTAATACCTATATGTTAGAGAGAATTACTGTGCATTCCTATCTGGGATCTGAATCAGAGAAATCATCCAATCTGCCTGCTTTTTGCATTTTCTTTATCCTTGGGAATCCCAAGGAGTCCTTTTTAATTGAATCTGATTAATAAATGAAGAGGATTTCTCCTCTTTTTACAAGGTATGTGACCTACCCACATTTGGGAATGGGAAGAAGTAGATAGTTTGATGGACTATCTCTTAATTTGCTTTTGTCAATTAAAGATGTCATGGGATATTTATGAGAGAAACTGAATAATGAACTTCTAAAAATCTATTTTATTAAACTGCTTAACCCAGCTTAGGTCATTCCTGGTCAGAAAAGAGCCATGGAGACCTATGTCACTTAAGCATTTATGATGCTGGCTTAAACAATAAACATGATATAATCAATAAATTTATATTCTTATCTAAAGGTCAGTCTCTCACGATAATCTTAGTTGTAATACATATGCAATAGTAGCAACAAGAGTAAATTCGACTCATATCCTTTTGGCTATTAATTTGCAAGCTAACATCAAGATAGCAATAATCGAAACTGATGGAGATGAGATGAGGTTCAAATGGAAATTAACTCTAGTTACTTACTCTTTATAAAAGCCTTCACTCTCATCCAATTTCCATTGTCTGTAACAAGGGAAGTTGAAGAATAGTCTCACCTATCCCTATTCTACCCATAAATGTTGAGCTATATAAAATTGGATATTTTGGCTTCCTCATAAACTGACTATAATGTTCTCTGCTGAATCCAAAATCCCCAAACATCTTGCTAATGAAATACACTTGGTATTTAAATAATTAAACCTCTTTGAGATGGTTCCAAGTCATATATTTCCAATTTATGCCATATTCTACTCTACAGAAATGATATAGTATGTTGAGTTTTTAGCAAATATCCTTTGTAGCTTGTTTAGTGAACCTTACAAGATTGCAAGCCACATGGGGGCAGGAATAATTTAGAACCTTGTCTAGCAATTATTTAATGAAGAGCTGCAGAATGAATGAATTAAAAGTCTCTTGAAAAGCAACATCAAATAAATGATTCATAAATTCTACATATGTTAATAAATGAGTGAAAGTTTTCAACTAACATTTGTCCCTTTTGTTTGTTAGAGAGAAACCTTATGAATGTAATGATGTTGGGAAAGCTTTAGGTTAGATAGAATATAGTCATCATCAGAAAATCTTTTACTGTAGAGGTTTTATTTCTCTCAAAATCCTTAATTGGACTTTAAGGGTCCTACCAGTCTGTCCCCTGCTTGTCATGGGAAAAGCATATCAAAATTTGTAGCAGGATCTCCTCAGAAGAATGGGAGGCTCAAAGCTGAATTCATGTCCTGAGGTATATGAACATCTTTATTTAAAGAAGAGGTGTGAGGTGTAAGGTGATGAAATATCCTAAGCCCTGATGGAACAACCTTGGGACTGAGGGAATAGCTCAAATTGTGGATCAGCGTTTGCATATTTATTGGATAGTATAACCTTGGGCATTCTGGGACTTTCCAGGCAGAAAGTAGGAGAAAACTTGCTATCTTCCTGAAATGCTCTAAAGGAGTGGAAATATAGGGAGGGTACAGAAGAGTATAAGACCAGGATAACTGACATAAGTACATAGTGGAATAGTACAAGTGATTAATAATACAAGATTGATGATGTAAATACAGAATGGAGCAGTTAGAGACTATTATAATCCATGATTATTAATCCACAATAATTAAATACTTAGTAATAAAAATTTTACAATTTTGCTTAGCCACTACTAACTGGTGAAAAATTCAAGATTTCAGAACATGAGTCTCCCTTCTATCACTGCCCACCTTCACCATGGCTACATTTTAGATTTATTTCTCATTACTCTCCTTAATGCAATCTAATTTGCATCATATTGGCCAATTTACTCTTCTGTAAGCACCTCTTACTTCCAGGACACTGCATATACAATCCCACATGTCTGGAATACTCTTTCTTCATCTCCACTTTTTAGAATCTTTAAGAACCAACTCAGATGCCACCTCAGAAAGGAAGCTCTTCTGGATGACACTTATCAAACATCTTTTCCTCTTAGTTATATGTGAAAATGTGTATGCCCTCAGTAGAAAGAAATTTTAGGTGAGGTACTATTTCCTTTATTCATTTTTGTCTCCATAAGACCTGCTTCACACACATTAGGCAATTAAGTCATTATTGAATTGAATAAACCAAAGATATTTTCCAACTTAAAGCATTCTTTTCAGCATTATTCTTTGAGGATGATGTCCTGGGTTTATTTATATGTGGCCATGTTTAGATTGATTTAGTGCCCTGATATTCCCATAGCATCAAAAGGATAACTTTCTCCAGAGACCACAGATAGGCCAGAATGACAACTTACAGAATTCCTGCTTTTACTCAAGAGTTAAGCATAGTCTCCTGTTCTTAATTTAAATCTTGAAACAGACTTTCTCTTCTGGGATCCTGAGCACTGAGTGTATTTTAAAGCTGCACAAGAAAATCCACAACCTTTTCAAGCTAGTATAGCCCATTCTATCCATTCAAATGCCCTGGTAATGGAGCAATAACTAACTTTTTTGAGCACTCTCCTATAAAAAAGAATGTATTAATCCTACTCTGTGCTCATTCCTGACACATACTGCTCTTCCACTAATCAGAAAACAATATCACTGCTTTCCTGTGGTAATGTTGAGAGGGCTCATGTCAGTCAAAGTTTCAAAGTAAATGTAGGAACCAGCTCTTGGTTAACACTATACATGTGGAATGTGTTGAATTTGTGGAGAAAAAGGAAAAGATACTGGAAAGACAGAATGGGACAAAGTGTCACTGACACATAGAAAAACTGATCAAATTATTTAGTGATCTCAACCCAGTCTTAATCATAAAAAACATATTAGAGAGGTCAAGATCCTGATTTAGCAAAAGAAACCATCATTAACATATTGGTGTCCTAGAACAATATCTCCTCCTGAAAATGTGACTATATTGATGCCCAATCAACAAGCAATTTTTAAAAAATCAGTTAGTCCAAAAGCACTTAACTATGAGTTAAATATTTGACTAAGCACAAGGGTTGTGAAAATAGCTTCTGTCCTCAAGTAATATACATTCTAATTCTGGGATATCATCATTTAGCATAATTCCTGGCACATTGAATATTCATAAAACCAGAAATAAAATAATTTCCCTATTGATATTGTATTCTACTTGGAAAAGTATGTTTACATATATATGTATACATAAACATTTATGTTCTTTGTATAGTTATAATTTTGTGGGGAGATCCAGAATGGTTTCATGTAGAAGTGATGCTTAAGCTAAGTTTCGGAGAACTGTAATAGCTTTGTGGGGCAATGTCTAGAGTGCCAGATATAGAGTCAGGAAGATTCATCTTCATGAATTCAAATTGGATCTCAGATACTTACTAGGTGTGTGATCCTGGGCAAATCAATTAACCTTGTTTGCCTCAGTTTCCTTATTGATAAAATGAGCTGGAGAAGGAAATAGTAAACCACTCCAGTATTTTTGCCAAGTAAACCCCAAATGGGATCATAAAGAATTGAACATGACTAAACAACAAAAAACATTTTTGTTTCTATTAGGAATCGACATTTTGGGGATGATTTAGTCAATATGAATGTCAAAACAATAAGACAATAGTTTAAAAGCTAAAAGATTCTGAGCTGGGGTGGGGTGGAGGTGTGTTCATCAAAAATATCTAGCCAATTTTCTCACTTTACAGATGAGGAAGTAGGTTCCCTGGGGATTAATCACTTGCATTAGTTTACAGAATCTTTAAGGGGAAGATTCTCAATTTGAAGCCAATCTTTCTAACCCCAAATCCAACATATTTGCCATTATAGTAATGACCATTTATTTAGCTAAGATACTTGCTATGAAAGTCTATATATTAGATGGCTTTTTCTGGATCAAAGATTTGATGTTCTAGGCAGTCAAGAAGATGCCCTGTTGCCACTATCATTGTTTACATACCTTAAAGCATCTTTTGGCTTGGATAATTATTCTTTTATTAAGCCTGGGAGAAAGAGATACAATTAGAGATAGACCTGTATTAGTATGAATAATGAAATGTCATTTGATTATATACTACACACTTCCATTATATTGGAACCTATTATGATATTTTATTATAACTTTGAATAGTGTGAATTTGAATATATAGGACATTTTTATGGATTCATCACTTGCATTAGTCAATACCTAGTCTATAAAATGTCACCATAAGTGCTTTAGAGAAGCTTGTTTATTCAGAGAACCCAAAGTGCTAATTCAGGGATGTCCTGAAAATAACCACACTTCATTTTGGCCTAGAACAAGTGTGTTAATCTTTCCTTTCATGTACACTGGAAAAACTTAATCTTAAATAATGGATCATAACATTCAGAGCTGAAATAGATGATGGACTTTATTTAGTATAAATCCTTCATTTTTTAGATTACTAAAATTGCTGAAAGTCAGTCACAAAGATAAAGAATTTATTCCTAGGTCTCCTCACATCATGGTTTTATGCAATTGCTTTTCCCACCTGGAATCTGCTTGAATGTAAATCTTGCCTTTTGATTACATAGTAAAGGAAATAAGATTAAGTCTAGTATAATTTGTTTACACCCAAACATATTATTTGAAAATTTCTTTATTTTCCAATGGAACCAGTTTTGGGATTTCCCCAGTCTAAGTACCATCAAGTCCCATCAAGAATCCCATCCATCATGATGTCTTCAAGGCATCAGGTAAAAATAAAAAGTAAGTAGCCATACAGAAAGGAAATTGAATATTCTAGCATAGTAAGAGAAGACATTTCAGACTAGTGTTAGCTTCTTATGGACCAGACTGGGTTTTTAAAAAATTTTGATTCTCTTAGAGCACACAGCCAATTAACGGCATTCCTTAGCAGAAGGGAACTGGGATTTCTGTGAACCTTAGCATCATAGACACTGCCAAAGATAAGGTTTGTTCCTGTGGGAAATGCAGTAGTCTTATTGTCTTATTAGAATTTGTTTATTAACTGGAAATCTCCAAGAGAGTAGAAGCTCCTTTTAAAATAAATTGGTTTTTGCTGGTCCTTTTTGATGCCAATAGAGGGGGAAGTAAAGTACAAAACTCTTAATTCTGTTTTCTCCATCTCAGGCTTATTTGAGCAGAACTGCGATGATTTTTACCCATACTCACAGTATTCAGGTTCTTCTGCCTCCTTTGAATAGGTCAGAATTTTAAATGCAAATATGAAGGAAAAAGCTTTATTGTGCCAAGTTACAAAATTATTCAAAATGTCAATGAGAATTTTCCTATTGTTTGAATCTGAACTAGAAACTTAAGAGTGTTATGTGAGTGAGATTTTTTTTTATATAGGTGTATAATTTTAAGTTCTTTTGAGAGGAATTTTAGAGTAGCGTGTGAAGATTAAATTTAAATCTTCCCTGATTGTGAAAATGAAATTAATTAACTCTCCCCTGATTGTGAGAATTAAATTAACTCCCCTGCCCATTTTTAGATCTAATCACCAAATATGTAAACATCCCACTTAATCATTAACTAGGGAGGTCTGTGACTCACTGGTGCAATAGTGGATGATGAATCATAATCAAACTGACTGCCCCTGGGCAATTCTAAAGCAAAGCTTCAACTATGATTGGTAGACATACAATAAGGGGAAGGTACAGGAAATGATGCAAAAGAAAGTGTCTTTAAAAGGAATTTACAACTTTCTGAATGCACTTCTGCTTGGAGTTCTACTTGGAGTTGAAGTTCCTGTGAGAGGGAGTGCTTCATTCTTTGGAATTGAGACTGGAGAAAAATCTGCTGACTGGACCTGAGACCCTTTTCCTGGTGAGACTATTCTTAAATGTCTTCCTTTGGACTGACACATTGTGAGTGAAAAAGCTGTCTCCTTTCCTGGGTTTTCTCAAGAGACTAGCCTCAAGAGAGACCTACCTCTTGAGCGAAACTTCCCCAGGTCCTTGGTTACAAGGACTGGAGCCTCTCTGGTTAAGGACTAACTCTCCCTGCCCAGGTTGAGTCAGGGACTGGGAGTAAATTACTTAGTGCTTAGGCTAGATATCTTACCCTATCCTCTCTCTGGTTTTCTTACTTTACTCTTCTATATTTTGTAAATAAATTGTAAATACATCTCTTTGGAATAAATTAAATTCCTGGTGACCCTATTTTAAATATAATCCAGTCCAACTTTTTTTTAATATAATTAAACACTTTTTTCCCCTTACAGTAGGGACCTTCATCATGGGCTCCATTCCTAAGAGAAAAAAATATAAATATATATATATATATATGTATGGATAGATAGAGAGATAAAAATATGACATATATGTGTATACATACAAATTTATACTATATAAAATTATAACTACCATCTGAATGCTTTTTAAAATTATTATCTTGGTCAGTTCCAGAGAGGAAGCAGAAGTAAGTGCTCAAGGATGGTTTATCAGAGAAGTGGACATGGCTAGGACCTTCTATATATGTTATAAGTAATACTTCAGTCTTCATCCTGCCTGGTAGAGACTAAAAAGATACAATTTGCTTTAATCCTTTCAGTTTATTAAAGAGGAATTTTTAAACAAATACAAGGAAGGAAAAAAAGAAGGAAGTTAGGAAGGAGGGAAGGCTTTTTTATGAGAAGGTTGGTTAGTCCATGAAGAGATTCTTTACCCAAGGGAACACATAAAAATTGGGAAGAAAATAAGGAATTCAACTCAATTAAGGACAAGATAATATAATTTGTTTCAAATCAATACCTAGGCATTCATTGTGATTACCTTTTTCTAAGAATTATGTAAAGTTTTAGTATTATCACTTCAAAAGCAAAATATTTCCTTATGTTAAGGACCTTATAGTCTACTAGGAGGAGCACCATGAATGCACAAAGTTAATTACAAATTATATACAAGACAGAGTGATTTGGAAAAGGCAATAGTACCTGTAACAGGGAACAGTTTCTTATTGTAGATGACACTTGAGCTGGGCCTTAAAGAGAGATAGGGATTTCAAGAAGTGGAAATAAGGAGTAGACTTCCAGGCATTGGATGTAAAGGCATAGAAGTGGGAGATAATGACAATCTGTATTAATGGAAATAGCCTGTATACCACTGAAATCTCAGGTATTTGAAGCACTGGGATAAAAATTAGGAGAGTTAAGTTGGTATCGTGCTACAGAAAATTATTTAATCTGGTCTTCTTAGGAATGGATCTTAGAGATTGTTTAGACCAATAGTTTCCAAGCTGGGAAATATGACTTGACCGTGAAGGATGTGTTGTGATCACACCAGATGGTAGCAAAATGAGTCACATTCTACCTTCCCTGGAAAAAGCAATCATGGGACTACAACAGAATCACACCTGCTCATATTCATTTACACTCTCCTTCTTTCACCTTACCTTACTGTGTAAGCTGCTGACTCTCTGCCTTCTGAGTAGGAATTATCTATTTGGAGCATTATTTTTATAGATTTTTTCCTTATTTTTTTTTCCAGGACAAGTTTTTCCTCTATCATTTAATTTTGGTCAAATCACCTAAGTAACTTATGAAACTTTGTTTTAACCAACTGAATTGTCTTTTACAATTTTTTTTAATTCAAGAAAATTATTTATAGCACTAGCTACATTTAGTACTCTGAAGAATTATTGGAATTGCATATTATCAATTTCATGATAATGTCATGAGTAATTATTTTAGTGAGTATTAATCTGGTACAAGTATCATTAATCTGTCAAATGACAAAGGTATAATTTAAGTAAAAATTAATACTGTTGATTGTTACCAGCAAATAGAAGAAATCTTGCAATAGATAAGACCCTAGAACAAACCATATTCTAATGGAATGGCCATATAAGGATTGGTCAAAGGAACTATGAATGATTTACTATGAGAAAGAAGAGTTAGAGGAGACATGACAATTATTTGAAGGACTGTAATGGAGGAAGAAGATAGCTAGGTGGGTATAGTAGATAGAACAATGGGCTTGGAATCAGGAATACTCATCTTCGTGGATTCAAATCCAGCCTTAGACACTTAGTAGCTATGTATCTCTAAGCAGTACACTTAATCCTTTTTGCCTTAGTTTCCTCATCTGTAAAATGAATTAGAGAGAGAAATAGAAAACCATTCAAATATCTTTGCCAATAAAATGAAGAGACATAATTGAAATGATGCAACAATAATAGCATGAGCAAAGAGGTATAGATTCATTCTTCTTTGCCATGGGACAGAACTAGTACAGAACTTGCAAAGAACGATATTTAGACCTGACATCAGGGAAAGCAACCACAACCACCAAAATCACAACAATAATAATGACAACAACAAATTTTCTAATAAGCCAAACTAACCCCAAATGGAATGAGCTGTCCAGAAAGTCTCTTCTGTAACATTGAGGTTCTTCAGGCAAAAGGTAAATTACAAATTGTTAGATATTCTTGTTCAGATATTGTTTGGACTT
This sequence comes from Monodelphis domestica, assembly GCF_027887165.1. Taxonomy (NCBI): domain Eukaryota; kingdom Metazoa; phylum Chordata; class Mammalia; order Didelphimorphia; family Didelphidae; genus Monodelphis; species Monodelphis domestica. The sequence continues at coordinate 140,956,715 of NC_077229.1, read as the reverse complement.
GATGTCCAATAAATTCCTTCAGTTCTAAAAATCTGATTCATTGAAAATGATAGCAAAACAAGGGAAAAGCCATGGTTCTTACTAACAAATAGAAAGAGAAAATCTTGCAATAGAATAGGCACATGGAGGTTAATTTTATTGTGGAATTAGTTGACACTATTAACTGATTAAGATGGGATGTAGTTCTCAGTATCTGGTCCCTGCATTCATCCACTCATCTGTTTTGGAGAAATTTGTTAACGCAGCTGGAAAAATGAGTCTGCCAAAGCCTCTATAAGTTTTAAAAGTTTCATCATTTGTAGCAGTAATGGAGCTGAAACAATGAAAAATTTTCCTACTAGGAACTCAGAGAAAAAAGTCCCCTTCCTCTGGAATATACTAACTTTTAGCCCTTTGCCTTGCTTATTGGAAGCATACTGAATTTTGGTGACAATAAGATCACAGTTTAAAATCATTCAATAAGGTCTCTAAGGGATATCCCAAGATATTGGTATAAACATTTATTTCTTGAAGATTAATTAAGTAGTTTTCTAACTCACAATTAAGTCCACTCTCCCACTAGCCAGGGGATTTCAATCCTCATTTACACCCCTCCCCCAATTGGCTAATTCTTCCCATTCATTGTTTATCTCTTACATATAGATTGTGTACTTATATATCTCCATTTGAAGTTCATAAATAGCTTAAGATCATTGTTTGTAAAACAATCTAGAAGTCACGAGTCTTTCATTGTCCTTATCCATCCTACAAATTTCTACCAATGTGATTTTTTTTAACCTCAGATCTGACTATGTCACTCCCATACCCAATAGAATCCAATAGGTTCCAAATTGATTGTAGGATCAATCAATAAATATTATAAGTACCTCATATGTGCTAGCACTATGATTTTTAAGTCATTTTTTTCAGTTGTGTCCAACTCTTTGTGACCCCTCTTGAGATTTTCTTAGCAAAGATACAGTAATGGTTTGCCATTTCCTTCTCCAGCTCATTTTATAGATGAGGAAACTAAAGCAAATGATTGTAACTGATTTGCTCAGTCACCCATCTTGTAAGGGTCAAAGACCAGATTTGAAGTCAGGAAATGGATTCTTCTTAACTCTGAACTTGTCACTCAATGCACTGAACCACCTAGCTATCCAGGAAAGTGATGAGTCCAGATTAATATGGACTCATCTATTTAGCTTTTAAAACCCTTCACAAACTTTTCCCAACCTCTCTTTTTAGTCCCAATGTTCATTGCTCTCATTCTCCCACTCTTCAGTCTTTTCTAATTCAGTCACTAAGCATTAAATGAATTCAGTTAAAAATATTAAGTTGCTACTATGTTCCAGGAACTATACTAATCACTGAAAATAGGAAGAAAGACAAAGGGCAAAATCTACCTTCAAGGAGTTCACAGTGGAATGAGAGCAATAACATGTAAAGAAATATCTACAAACAGCTAAATACAGGAAAATAATCATCAGAAGGCACTAAATTTTCTTTAAAGTTTGCATTATTTTCCAGATTATATGTCAATAATTTAAATTAATATTTTTGGGGCATTTTACAATACATGTTCTTTCCCTTCTTTAACTTAGCCCTCCCCAAGATGGTAGGTAATATGATATAGATTATACATATGTTATCATACAATACATATTTCTATTTTTGTCATGTTGAGTTAAAAGACATATCACTTATACTACAGAAAAATTAATGGAGGAAATAAAGTAAAGAATGATATGCTTCATTTGGCATTCAGAATCCATGTATTCCTTCTGTGGTGGTTGATAGCCTTTTTTGTCATGACTCCTTTAGATTTGTCCTATATTTTTTCACTGTTGATAATAGTTAAGTCATTCACAGTTCATCATTAAATATTATTTATGTTAATGTATACATTATTCTCTAGTTCTACTCACTGCACCTAGCATCACTTCATATAAGTCTTTCTAGGATATTTTGTATTCTCATTATTCATTTTTCCTTAAAATACAATAGTATTAACTTGTTCAGCCATTCCCCAATTGATGCATATCCCTTCAGTTTCCAGTTCTTTGCCACCACAAAAAAAAAAAAAGTTGCTATAAAAATTTTTGTAAAAAAAGGTCATTTTTCCCTCATTTTGATCTCTTTGGGATTCAGACCTAGTAATGTTATTGCTGGGTCAAAAGATACACACAGTTTTATGGCCCTTTGGGTGTGAGTCCAGTTTGTTCTCCAGAACTGTTGTATCAGTTCACAGCTCAGCCAAAAGGGTTATTAGTGTCCCAATTTTTCCTTACCTCTTCCAATATACATGTATATGATTTTCCTTTTTTTGTTATTTTAGTCAGCATTATATGTCGTGGGGTGCAGAGGTATACCTCCGGAGTTAGGGAAGGATACCTTTTGCAAAAATGCGAGACTCCAAAACTTATTGTATAGTAGTAGTCTCTCGGTGATGGAGAATGACTATTGTCTTTGTGCAGTTTCATCTACGGTGTACCCTCATGTGGCTTTGGAGTCCAAAGGCTGAGGTGCAGAGTTTGTGGCACATGGGACATGGGACACCAGTTGTTACTGGAGGTGCGGTTGTGGCCTGGTGTCGGCATTCACGCGCAGCGGCAAGACGTTGACGTCGCTCATCTTCAATGGTGGTGGCGGCATGGTGAATGTGGGTTCGCCAGCTGCTTCTGTCAGAGGCAGCGAGTTCTAGTTGCTTTGGTGTAATGCCAGCCCACTTCAAGTTGGACTTTAGCTGATCCTTGAATCTTCTCTTTGGTCGGCCTTGTTTCCTGAGTCCAGCTGACAGTTCACCATAGAATAGCTGTCTTGGTATTCGCTGTGCGTCCATGCGGATGACGTGTCCAGACCATCGTAGCTGGGTTTGGAGGACGATGACTTCGATGCTGGTGGAGTTGGTTCTGTCGAGGACTTCCTGATTGGTGATTCGGTCCTGCCATCGGATCCTCATGATTGACCGGAGGGAGTGTTGGTGGAATTGCTCCAGCTGTTTCATGTGCTTCCGGTACAGTGTCCATGTCTCACAACCGTACAGGAGCGAGCTGAGGACCGCTGCATTATACACTTTGAGCTTCGTCACAGTGCTTACACCGCTGTGTTGGAGGACTTTGCAGCGCAGCCGCCCAAGTGCCTGGCTGGCCTTTTGGATCCTGGCATTAATCTCGTGGTCTAGGGACCCGTCGTTGGCGATGGTGCTGCCCAGGTACTTGAAAGTGTTGACGTTAGAAAGCTGTGTGCCGTCGATTGTAATGCATGGCTGGTTCGTTGGCCTCCCTGGTGCAGGTTGGAACAGCACCTCTGTTTTGCTGAGGCTGATAGTCAGGCCAAACAGTTTTGTTGCGGTAGAGAACCTGTCCACAATGGTTTGGAGATGATTTTCTTGGTGGGCCATGAGAGCACAGTCATCTGTGAAGAGAGCTTCCAGGATGAGTCTTTCTGTTGTCTTTGTTTTTGCAGTCAGGCAGCGAAGGTCGAATAGTGAGCCAGCAAGTCGGTATTTGATGTAGATGCCCAGGTCTAGATCCATCACAGCATGTTGTAATACTTGGGTAAAGTATAGGTTGAATAGTACCAGAGCGAGGACACAGCCTTGTTTCACGCCATTGGAGATGTTGAAGCAATCGGAAGTCTCTGCACCTGATAGGACTTCCCCTGTCATGTCGACATGAAAGAGCTCCAAAACTTAACTTAAAGGTAAAGAGAGATTTATTAGTAATGTTGAATTTTTGGCAAGCAAGACAGCATGACTGGAGCAAGCTGGGAGGTTGCTCTCCAAATGCCTCAGTTCTGGTTTTTTTTATATTCAATTAGGACATGACTCTGGGACAAGGGGTTGGGGAGGAGTTTTCCCTGAAGGCATGGGGGAGGTTCTCATGAATTGGAAGACAGATGGATGAGATATGTCTCTTTGTCCATCTCAAATCAATGGGACAATCAAAGGAGGATAATCCTCTCTGGTCAGATGTTTTGGGTTGGCAGTCAGAGGGTATAAGGGAGCAAAGGAATTTCCCTGATAATAGTTTGTCTGAGTTTCTGGGGGTAAGATGCCCATGACATTATAGATGTGAGGTTGTTTTAATTTACATTTCTCTAATTAATAGTTATTTGGAGCATTTTTCATATTACTAAAGATAGTCTTAATTTCTTTATCTGAGAATTATCTGTTCATATCCTTTGACCATTTGTCAATTGGTAAAGGGTTTATATTCTTGTAAATTTGACTCAGTTCTCTACATATTTCAGAAATTAAGCCTTCATCAGAGACACTTGGTATAAAGATTTTTCCCAGTTTTTTTTTTTTTTTACTTCTAATCTGCCTTGTCTTCATTTGGACAAAAACTTTAAAACTTTATGTAGTCAAAATTGTCTTTAAGGCACTGGAATTAAGAGAGTTTCAGAAAGGCTTCCTGTATAGATAAATTTATTTGGAAATTGAAGAAGCAAGGGAAAACAGGAAGTAGGGGTCAAGAAGGGAAAGTATTATAGGTCTCTCAACTCTGGACTATGGACTGATTACTTAAAAAACAATGTCCCTGAATATTAGTTTTTGGTAAGAGAATCTAAGAATCTCAGAATTGGAAGGACCTTGGATTCCATCTAGTCCAACCCATACTTCAATTAAAACCCTGCACATCAGAAATTCTTAACCCTTTTTGTCTCTTTGGTACTATTGGTAGTCTAGTGAAGTCTATAGATTGCCCTCTAAGAATATTTTAAATATATAAAATAAAATAAATAGAATTGTAAAGGAGATTAGTTACACTGAAATACAGATATCAAAATTTAAAAAACAAACAACAGATTCACAGACCACAGATTAAGAATCCCTGATCTATAGTATACCAAGGTTGTAGTCTTCTAACCTTTCCTATTTCCTCCTGAGTCAGCTCATTTCATTTTGGGCATTCCATTGTTGCTAAGTTGTTTTTTTTTCCCCTAATAACATGAAGCCCATATTGGCTTCTTTGCAACTGCTGCCCATTGCTTCAAATTCTGCCTCTTGGGGACAAACAAATTTAATCCCTGTACTACAGTATGAATGATGCAACACTTGAAGGACATTCATCTATAAAGAACATACTATTGAAGTCAAGATCTTTATCTTTATTCCATGTCTTTGTTCAAGCTTTAAGTTTGCTTCGCTTTAAATTTTTGATTAGTAAATTAAGAATTTGTAATAATTGCTTATCTGATTTGAGATCTATTGCTAAAGTAATCTTCCTAAGGTCAGCTGTGATCATGTCATTCTAATTCTAATGCAACCTGCATTTATTATGTATCTATGATAAGGTACCAAGAATATCACCACAAAATGAAAAGCAATCCCTGACCTCAAGGAGCTTACAGTCCACTGTGGGGAAACAATATATTAAAAGATAAATTCATGCATTATTTGAAGAGGAAGAGTGGAGTGACAACTGAGGAGATAAGTGGAACATGAGGTAGATCTTGAAGGAAGACAGAGATGCCAAGAGCCAGAGAAGTAAGTATCTTCAAGGTCAGACATGGAGAATAGTTTGTGTAAAGGAATTCTAGGTCAAGCAGAATTCAGATCAATGTAATGACTCAGACTTGGAGTTAGAATATAATGAGGTACTTTTCAACCACAAAAAGTACTAATAATAACTACTAATAACATTTTTTAAAAAGATAAAGTTTCTAAGAGAACTGTAACTCTCTTAAAGAGATAATAAGTCAGACAAAATAGCTACTGCTTTCCACCATTCCACTCCTACCACAAAAAACATGGAGCCAGGAGATGGTATGCCAAGTTTAAAGAATAGCAATAAGGCCAGATTGCTGGAGAAAAGAGTATATGAAAAGAAATAGAATGAAATAAACCAGAAAAGGTAAATTAGAGCTAGATTTGAACTCTTTCACTACTGAAAAGATAAATTGAAACTTCTATTCTTGACATTTAAGATTATCCATACTCTGTCCCAATCAACCTTTCTAGATTTATTTTGCACTAAATCATTTCATGAACTCATTGTACTGGATAAATTAGCCTTTCAGCCAATTCCTAATATCATTTTGGCCTTTTCTGGCTACATGAATTTTTGATACCATCTCTTACCGTGAATGGAAACTCTTTATTTATATTGGTTGGAATTATTTCCATTCTTGAATGAACTCACCCCCAAAATGTAAGAAGATAGTAGAGTGGATAAAAAGTCAGAATCCCACAATATGCTATCTATAAGAAACTCACTTAAGGCAAGCAGGCACATGCAGGATAAAGGTAAAGGGCTGAAGCAAAATCTACCATGCTTCAGCTAAAGTTAAAAAATGCAGGGCTAGCAATTATAATCTCAAAGCAAAAGTGAAAACTAACCTAATTTAAAAAATAAAGAAGTTGCATGTAAATAAAAGATGATGAAATAATATTAATATTAGACATATGCACCAAATGGCAGTGCATCTAAATTCTTAAAGGAGAACTATATGTTACAAGAGGAAATGGAAAATAAAACTATATTATTAGAGGACATTAACCTTACTCTCTCAGAATGAGATAAATCAATCCAAAAAGTAAACAAGAAAAGAATTAAGGCAGTGAATAAAATTTTAGAAAGATTTGATAGGCTTTCGGAAAAAAAAAAACTAAATGAGAATAGAAAGGAATATACCTTTTTTCTCTGAAATATATGGTACATTCACAAAAACTAATCATATAACAAGACATAAAAGTCTCAAAATCAAATGCAGAAAAGCAGATATATCAAATGCATCCTTTTCAAAACATAATGCTATCAAAATTACACTGAACAAAGGGCCAGAAAAAAAAGATAAAATTAATTGGAAACTAAATAACCTTATTTTAGAGAATGAATGGATCAGAGAACAAATCATGGAAACAACCAACATTTTCATTAAAGACAGGAACAACAAGAAAGAGACAACATACCAAAATTTTGGTGATGCAGCTAAAGCAGTACTTAGAGGATAATTTGTATCTCTAAATGCTTACATTAATAAATCAGAGAAAGACCAGATCAATGAATTGGGGATGCTACTAAAATACTTGAAGAAGAGCAAATTAAAACTCCCCAATAAAACCCCAAATTAGAAATCCTAAAAATCAAAGGCAATATTAATAAAATTGAAAGTAATAAAACCATTGAACTAATAAAGAAGAGAGGAAGTTGGTTTTCAGAAAAAATCAATGAAGTAGATAAACCATTGATTAATTTGATTTAAAAAAAGAAAAGCAAAAATTACTAGTATTAAAAATGAAAAGTGTGAGATTACAATGAATGAAGAAGAAATTAAAGCAGTTATTAGGGGTTATTTTGCCTAATTATATACCAATTAATCTGATAATCTGAATTAAATAGACATATATTTAAAGAAATGCAAATTGCCAAGATTAGCATGAGAGAAAACACAATTCTTAAACAAAGGTATTTCAGAAAAAGAAAGTGAACACGCCATCTACAAACTCCCTAAGAAAAAAGCCCAATGGCCAGATAGATACACGATTGAATTCCATCAAACATTTAAAGAACAACTAATTCCAGTACTACATAAGCTCTTCAGAAAAATGGCTGAGGAAGAAACTCTTCAAAATTCCTTTCATGAAACAAACATGGCACTGATCCTTAAACCAGGAAGAATAAAAACAGAGAAAGAAGACCATAGGTGTGAAAATTTTAAAGCAAACACTAGCAAGATTACAGCAGTATTATACAAAGATTGTACACTATTATCAAATAGATTTTATACCAGGAATGCAGGTATTGTTCAATATTGGGAAAACTATAAACATAATTAACCATATGAATAACAAAACCAACAGAAACCATATAATGATTTTAATATATCCAGAAAAAATATTTTGACAAAATAAACATTCATTTTTATTAAAAATATCAGAGAACACTGGAATAACTGGTACATCACCATAATGATAAATATTGTCCTTCTAAAGCCATCATCAAAATTCTCTGTAACAGGAATAAACTGGAATACTTTCTTCTAAGATCAGGAGTGAAATAAGGATGCTCATATCACCACTCCCATTCAACACTGTACTAGAAATGCTAGTTATTGCAATGAGAAGAAAAAAGAAATTAGAATAGGCAATGAAGAAATAAAGCTCTCATTCTTTGCCAATGATATAATAGTATACCAAGAAAATCTTAGAGAATCAACCAAAAAACAAATTGAAAGTTACCCTATGCCCAGGCATGGAACCTAGTGCATTGGAGGGGCGCAGTGGGTGGGTGGACCTGTAGTAGGTCAGCACTCCTCTGTGTGCAGTGCAGTTTTGCTTCTAGTTCCCCCTTATCCTGTGAAAATCAACTCTCTCTGCCTATCTTTCAAGTTGTGTTCAGTAGGAGAGCCCATTCACTCCATCTTGCTGATAGTTTTTGACACCTGTCATTTTGAGGGGTTTTTTAAAGATTGGTTTGGAAGGATAGTCAGAGAAGTTTTGGCTTTTACTGCTACTAAGCCACCTTCATGATTCTACCTTCAAAATATTTATTTTATGATAATTTATGTACAACCTATATTATATTACCTACTTTCTTGAGGAAAGGGAAATGTTGGAAGGAGAGAAACAATATGGATTGCAAAATATTAGAAAATGAATATTAAAACATTTATTGATATAATCTGGAAAAATACAATGCATTTAAAAAAATTAAAAATTTGCATTCTTTAAGACCCAGCTCAGCTGTCACTTTCTGTAGAAAGATTCCCTTGAAATTTCTAGCTATATAATATTTTCTTAACTAAAAAGTCTACTGCTTTTTTTTTTTTGGTTTGATCTCTCCAATAGATTTATCTTATTTTGTGACATTACACTTTTTTTAAAAATATATTTTATTTGATCATTTCCAAGCATTATTTGTTAAAGACATAGATAATTTTCTTTTCCTCCCCCCCCCCCACCCCCCATAGCCAACGCGTAAGTCCACTGGGCATTAGATGTTTTCTTGATTTGAACCCATTGCTTTGTTGATAGTATTTGCATTAGAGTGTTCATTTAGAGTCTATCCTCTGTCATGTCCCCTCAACCTCTGTATTCAGGCAGTTGCTTTTTCTCGGTGTTTCCACTCCCATAGTTTATCCTTTCCTTATGAATGGTGTTTTTTTCTCCTGGATCCCTGCAAGTTGTTCAGGGACATTACACCGCCACTAATGGAGAAGTCCATTACGTTCGATTATACCACAGTGTATTAGTCTCTGTGTACAATGTTCTCCTGGTTCTGCTCCTCTCGCTCTGCATCACTTCCTGGAGGTTGTTCCAGTCTCCATGGAACTTCTCCACTTTATTATTCCTTTTAGCACAATAGTATTCCATCACCAACATATACCACAGTTTGTTCAGCCATTCCCCAATTGATGGGCATCCCCTCGTTTTCCAGTTTTGGGCCACCACAAAGAGCGCAGCTATGAATATTTTTGTACAAGTCTTTGTGTCCATTATCTCTTTGGGGTACAGACCCAGCAGTGCTATGGCTGGGTCAAAGGGTAGATATTCTTTTGTTGCTCTTTGGGCATAGTTCCAAATTGCCCTCCAGAATGGTTGGATCATTTCACAGCTCCACCAGCAATGAATTAATGTCCCTATTTTGCCACATCCCCTCCAGCATTCATTACTTTCCTTTGCTGTTATGTTAGCCAATCTGCTAGGTGTGAGGTGATACCTCAGAGTTGTTTTGATTTGCATCTCTCTGATTATAAGAGATGTAGAACACTTCTTCATGTGCTTGTTAATAGTTTTGATTTCTTTATCTGAGAACTGCCTATCCATTTCCCTTGCCCATTTATCAATTGGAGAATGGCTTGATTTTTTGTACAATTGATTTAGCTCATTATAAATATGAGTAATTAAACCTTTGTCAGAGGTTTCTATGAAGATTTTTTCCCAATTTGTTGTTTCCCTTCTGATTTTAGTTATATTGGTTTTGTTTGTACAAAAGCTTTTTAGTTTGATGTAGTCAAAATTATTTATTTTACATTTTGTGATTCTTTCTATATCTTGCTTGGTTTTAAAGCTTTTCCCCTCCCAAAGGTCTGACATGTATACTATTCTATGTTTACCCAATTTACTTATGGTTTCCTTCTTTATGTTTAAGTCACTCACCCATTTTGAATTTATCTTGGTGTAGGGTGTGAGGTGTTGATCTATTCCTAGTCTCTCCCACACTGTCTTCCAATTTTCCCAGCAGTTTTTATCGAATAGTGGATTTTTGTCCCAAAAGCTGGGATCTTTGGGTTTATCGTATACTGTCTTGCTGAGGTCGCTTTCCCCCAGTCTATTCCACTGATCTTCCTTTCTGTTTCTTAGCCAGTACCAAATTGTTTTGATGACTGCTGCTTTGTAATATAGTTTTAGGTCAGGGACTGCAAGGCCCCCATCATGTGTGTTTTTTTTCATTATTTCCCTGGATATCCTTGATCTTTTGTTCTTCCAAATGAACTTTGTTATAGTTTTTTCTAAATCAGTGAAGAAGTATTTTGGTAGTTCAATGGGTATGGCACTAAATAGATAAATAAGTTTGGGTAGGATGGTCATTTTTATTATATTGGCTCGTCCTATCCATGAGCAGTTAATGTTTTTCCATTTGTTCAAGTCTAGTTTTAGTTGTGTGGCGAGTGTTTTGTAGTTGTGTTCATATAGTTCCTGTGTTTGTCTTGGGAGATAGATTCCTAGGTATTTTATTTTGTCTAAGGTGATTTTGAATGGGATTTCTCTTTCTAGTTCTTGCTGCTGAGCTGTGTTGGAGATATATAGAAAAGCTGATGATTTATGTGGGTTTATTTTGTATCCTGCAACTTTGCTAAAGTTGTTGATTATTTCAATTAGCTTTTTGGTTGAATCTCTAGGATTCTTTAAGTAGACCATCATGTCATCCGCAAAGAGTGATAACTTGGTCTCCTCCTTGCCTATTTTGATGCCTTCAATTCCTTTATCTTCTCTAATTGCTACTGCTAGTGTTTCTAGTACAATGTCAAATAGTAGAGGTGATAATGGGCATCCTTGTTTCACTCCTGATCTTATTGGGAATGCATCTAGTTTATCCCCATTGCAGATGATATTAGCTGTTGGTTTTAGATATATACTGTTTATTATTTTTAGGAATGACCCTTCTATTCCTATGCTTTCTAGTGTTTTTAATAGGAATGGGTGTTGTATTTTATCAAAGGCTTTTTCTGCATCTATTGAGATAATCATGTGGTTCTTGCTAGTTTGCTTGTTGATGTGGTCAATTATGTGGATGGTTTTCCTAATGTTGAACCAGCCCTGCATCCCTGGTATGAATCCTACTTGATCATGGTGAATGATCCTTCTGATCACTTGCTGGAGTCTTTTTGCTAGTATCCTATTTAAGATTTTTGCATCTATATTCATTAGGGAGATTGGCCTATAGTTTTCTTTCTCTGTTTTTGACCTGCCTGGTTTTGGAATCAGTACCATGTTTGTGTCGTAAAAGGAGTTTGGTAGAACTCCCTCTTTGCTTATTATGTCAAATAGTTTGTGTAGTATTGGGATTAACTGTTCTCTGAATGTTTGATAGAATTCACAGGTGAATCCATCAGGCCCTGGGGATTTTTTCTTAGGAAGTTCTTTGATGGCTTGTTGGATTTCAATTTTTGATATGGGATTATTTAGGAATTCTATTTCCTCTTCTGTTAGTCTAGGCAGTTTGTATTTTTGTATATATTCATCCATTTTTCCTAAATTGGTGTATTTATTGCCATATAATTGGGCAAAGTAATTTCTAATGATTGCCTTAATTTCCTCTTCATCAGAGGTGCTGTCCCCCTTTTCATCTTTAATGCTGTGAATTTGCTTTTCTTCCTTCCTTTTTTTAATTAGATTGACCAGTACCTTGTCTATTTTGTTTGTTTTTTCAAAGTACCAGCTTCTTGTCTCATTTATTAAATCAATAGTTCTATCACTTTCGATTTTATTAATTTCTCCCTTAATTTTTAGGATTTCTAATTTGGTTTTCTGCTGGGGGTTTTTAATTTGATCGCTTTCCAGTTTTTTCATTTGCATTTCCAATTGATTGATCTCTGCTCTCCCTTGTTTGTTAATATAAGCATTCAGGGATATGAATTTACCTCTGATTACTGCTTTGGCTGCATCCCAAAAGGTTTGAAAGGATGTTTCGCCATTGTCATTTTCCTCGATGAAATTATTAATTGTTTCTATGATTTCTTCTTTAACTAAACGGTTTTGGAGTATCATATTGTTTAATTTCCAATTGGTTTTAGATTTGGTTTTCCATGTACCATTACTAATCATTATTTTTATTGCCTTGTGATCTGAGAAGGCTGCATTCATTATTTCTGCTTTTCTGCATTTGTGTGCTATGTTTCTGTGACCTAATGTATGGTCAATTTTTGTGAATGTGCCATGTGGTGCTGAGAAGAAGGTGTATTCCTCTTTATCCCTATTTATTTTTCTCCATATGTCTATTAATTCTAATTTTTCTAAGATTTCATTCACTTCTTTTACCTCTTTCTTATTTATTTTTTGATTTGATTTATCTAAATTTGATAATGGTTGGTTTAAGTCTCCCACTAGTATGGTTTTATTGTCTATTTCTTCCTTCAATTCTCCTAGTTTCTCCATTAGAAATTTGGGTGCTATATTATTTGGTGCATACATATTGATTAATGATATTTCCTCATTGTCTATAGTCCCTTTTAACAAAATATAATTACCTTCCCTATCCCTTTTGATCAGGTCTATTTTTGCATTGGCTTTATCGGATATCATGATTACCACTCCTGCCTTCTTTCTATCAGTTGAAGCCCAGAAGGTCTTACTCCATCCTTTAATTCTGACCTTGTGGGTGTCAACCCGCCTCATGTGTGTTTCTTGAAGACAACATATGGTAGGGTTTTGGATTCTAATCCATTCTGCTATTCGTCTACGTTTTATGGGTGAGTTCATCCCATTCACGTTCAAAGTTATGATTGTCATTTGTGGACTCCCTGGCATTTTGATTGCCTTCCCTAATTCTAACCTATTCTTCTTCGGCTCTACCTTTTAGTCCAGTGATTTACTTTGAAACAGTCCCCCTTGTCCCCTCCCTTGATGTTTCCCTTTTTAGTCCCTCCCTTTTTGTTCCCTCCCCTTCCCCCCTCTCTTTCCCTCCCTTTTTGTTCTCCCTCTCCCCCTCCCCCCCTTGGTTTTCCCTTCTCCTTACCCTTGTTGGGTAAGATAGAATTCAAGATCCCAATGGATCTGGATGTTTTTCCCTCTCAGAGTTGATTTCCCTGAGATTGAGGTTTAAGTAAATCCCCCCCCCCTCTCTTCCTCTCCTTCTTATAGGAGTTTTCTTCCCCTCCCCTTCCCATATGAATCTTTGTGTGAGAATGATTATTCTATTTGGTCTTTCTTTACCCCCTATTTATACATTACATTTTCCCCACATATTAGTATACATAGGTTGATATAAATGTAGTCCTTATAGAAGAGAGTTTGAGTAAAAGAAGAAGATAACATTTTCCCCTTTCCTTAATATTTACCTTTTCAGGTATTCCTTGCTCTTTGATTTTCGGTATCAAACTTTCCACAGAGCTCTGGTCTTTTCTTTGCAAAAAGTTGGAAGTCTTCTATTTTGTTGAATGCCCATACTTTCCCTTGGAAGTATATAGTCAGTTTTGCTGGGTAGCTGATTCTTGGTTGGAGACCCAGCTCTCTTGCCTTTCTGAAGATCATGTTCCATGCCTTACGATCATTCAGAGTAGAACTTGCAAGGTCTTGTGTGACCCTGATTGGCATTCCTTTATATCTGAATTGTCTTTTTCTGGCTTCCTGTAGGATTTTTTCTTTTGTTTGATAGCTTTGGAATTTGGCAATTACATTCCTGGGAGTTGTCTTTTGGGGGTTTAGTGTAGAAGGTGTTCTGTGAGCTCTGTCAGTGGCTGTATTGCTCCCTTGTTCTAGAATCTCTGGGCAATTTTCTTTGATTATATCTTGTATCACCATGTCCAGTTTGGTGTTTATTTCTGGCTTTTCTGGGAGTCCAATTATTCTTAAATTATCCCTTCTCCCCCTATTTTCCAGATCTATCACCTTGTCAGTGAGATATTTTATGTTCTCTTCTAATTTCTTGGTATTTTGGCTTTGCTTTATTGATTCTTGCTCTTTTACATGATCGTTGTCTTCCAGCTGCCTGATTCTGGCCTTTAAAGCCTGGTTTTCTTTTACAGTTTGGTCAAACTGGTTTTGTAGATGCGTGAATTTCTTTTGCATTATTTCCAACTTTTCCTCCCAGAAGGCTTCCATCTTTTTGGTCATTTCTGATTCAAATTCTTCATAGGTTTGTGGAGAGTTTCCATTTCCTTTGGAAGGTTTTGGAGCATTTTCTTTTATATTATCTTCTATCTGCTCTGTATTTTGTATTTTGGCTCCATAGAATGTGTCCAAAGTCGCCCCTTTCTTCTTATTTTTCTTGGTATTTTGGGGCTTCTGTGCTTCTGTGGAGTTTTCCATCTCTGAATGTGGAGGATTGGCTTTTCTTGTCTCTGTCTGGTGTTCAGAGGCTTTAGTCCTGGGCAGATGGTTCTATGACTTTCCCTGGGTTAAACTGAATATGCCTCACTGGAACTGGAATGGAAGGGTCAGACCATGTTGCTTTCAGGAAGTTGCCTTCAGAATTGCTGGCCGTGAGGCTGTTTCGTCGGCCTGCGGGGGGATGGGCTGCAGCTAACCCAAGCTCCGAGAGCAAGGACTTTCACTGAGACTTGGATAGCAGGATCCAGCCCGTGAGGCTGTCTTGCCCGCCCTGAGGGTTGCTGTTGTTTCGACCAGCTCTCTGCAGCGGAAGCCCCAGGCAGTAACTTTCACCGGGACTGTAGAAGGCCCTGAGGGTTCTGCTCTCTGAGCCCAGCCGGCAGGGCTGCGGCTTCCAGGAGCCTTGGACTCTGCGCTCCTACCCCTGAGGTCCGAGGGATCTCGGGTTCTGGCTTTTGAGGGGAGCCGTACCTTTTGAACCGGGTCCAGGTCCAGGAGGAGGGTTCCCAGGGTTTGTGCTGTTGATCGTTTTGAATTTCGGCGCCTTAGGAGCTTATCGTTTGAGATCGGTCGGGAAGGTTTTTCCGGAGATCTGAACTTGAGCTTTCTCTAAGCCGCCATCTTAACCGGAAGTCGTAAAGGGACATTACACTTTTATGTCATAGTTCTTTATAATTTCCTTCAGGGCATTGGTAGTATTGTTTCTGTTTTTATAAGCTACAAACAACTAAAAATGTCTGCTACCTAGACTGGACTTAATTGGTTTTAAAAATGCTTTTGAATGATGTGTTTATTTTGGCATGACTTCATAAAACAAGCATACAGGTGTAGAAGGAACTCTAGTCTACTAAATAAGTAAGATTGTGTCACTCCAATGAATACAACATTTTTTGAGCTCTGATATGGCTGCAGGACTTGTGTTCTTTTTAGAGGACAGACTTCTCCAATATAAACAACTCAACTCTTCTGAGTTTCAGACTCTGACTGTGTGACTCACTCAGCCAAGATGTCGTCATAGAAAAAGCTTATTCAGCTCACAATATCCGAAGGCTTTTTAACTCACTTAATATAGAGTCAATTGTATCATGATGCTGCTGACTAAATGAAAGGGTCATTGATTCTTTGGAAGAATGAAAACTCCTCATAACTAACGATCGCAGATAGGTGGCTTTTGAAGTATCAATCCAATCGTCCTGAAGAGCATTAGAATTATCAGGGAAAAAACCATGCCTCATTATGCCAACAGATTGCTAGAGACACACAAAAAAAGTCTTTCATGGTGAGACCGAGCAGCTTCTCTTAAATTGCTGATGGGCAGGAAATAACTATGATGTTAGTACAGGACAGGCATATTGTAAAGCACTTTTCAGTGAATAAGAATCACTTCTCATAATGGAAAATGTCTACAGTAAATGGAAAGGGATGGGAAACTCCAGTTCTGGCAGAAAGAAATGGAATTTGATCAGGCTCACAGAATTATAGAATCTCAGTCTTGAAAGCTATATTAGTGTCTGGCTAGAACAAGTCATACTTTAGAAAATAAAATCTACCCAACATAATCTTCACATAATTCATCCAATTTTTTACTTGGACACTTCCAAGGAGAGGAATTTCACTATCTCCCAAAACAGTTATTTGCATCTTGCATAGGAATAATTCTTAGAAAAATATTTTGTTTTATTTTATTTACATCAGACTTAAATTAACCTATTACCACTTCTTCCCATTGCTAATTTTGCCTTCTAAGGAAAAAAGAGAAAGATTCTTTCACATAGCCATATCAACAACTGAAGACAGGTATCATGTAGGTTTTAAGACTACTCTTCTCTAAGATATAATACGTCCAGTTCCTTCAACCAATTCTCATTTGTCATGAGCTACAGGCATTTCCTAATCCTGGCTGTTTCCTGGATGTTCTTTAGCATATTACTCTCCTTCTTGAGATATACCTCCCACTAGTGAACAGAGCAGTCCTGATGATGTCTGATCAACAAAAAACTATGACAGGATTATTACCATATTCCTGGCCCTAGACACCAAACCTTAACATTTTGTTTGCTATATCATGTTCTTGACCTATTGAACTTGTGAACACTGAACTTCACACGGAGATCCTTTTTAAATAAATTGTTATTTAGCTTCTCCATTTTATACATGTGAAGTTGGCAATAGGAAGTCAAGTGTAAGATTTTATAATGATCTACATTCAGTTTTGTTTTATTTGATTTAACCCTTTATCATTGGATGTTAGCTTCTCTTTTGATCATGTATTGAGTGCTAGCCTTGGAATCAAAAAGTCTTGAGTCCAAATCAGTCCACAGATATATTCTAGCTATGTAGAACAAAGCAAAATACTTAACTTCTCTGCATTAGTTTCCTCTCTTTTAAAATGGGGGTAATAATAAAAATAAATACCTGTATCATAGAGTTGAATGGATTAAATGTGATAAATGGTGTAAAGTGTTTAAAAACTATAGAGAAATGTTATAATAATATTGTTTAGTATATTCTAGTTTGATAGCCTTGTTTCAGCTGAGAGTTTAATAAAATTGCCATCCGACCTTTATCCAAGGCTTAAATTAAAATGCCAAATAGAATGGCACCAAGCATTCCCCACTACCATTTCTCTTTTTTTATCCCCCTAAACTTTCTTACTCCAGAGTTCCAAACAGATTCTATCCACCTTTTCCACTACACCCTGTATGAATTTCTGTTCAATAGGCAATAAACTTGCCATCATCTTAAAACTTTTCCTCTTCCACCCCATTCATATCTTTATGATCATTGATATGAGGCACCCCTTTGATGGTACAGCCTCACTGACCACTCTTTCTAGTACTGGTGTATCTCACTTATCATTCTTGGCTTATTTGAAGAACAGAGGAATTAAAATACTAATTTTTCCTCATAGTCATTTCTAGGTTGTCACTCTACCACCATTAGCCAGTAAGCCTTCCTCCTTTAAAGCCCATGCCATCCACATCTTCTACTCAATAAAAAAATCCTTGTAGCTGTGTTCTGCAGTTCATTCTCCTTCTTTCCTCAATGTGTTCAGTACCTAGCTCACAATTTTTGTTTCCTTCCAAATTCATGCTATCCTGCTGGAAAAAGTCAACATATATATGTTTAAATGTTTTACCAGTTTTATGAAAATTATTTTTAATAATCATTTTAAAATTTTTGATTTCCAAATAATTTACTTTCCTCTCCTGCCACCTCCCTGAGACAGCAAACAATTTGATATGGGTCTTATATGTATAATCATGCAAACTATTTCTATACTAATTATGTTATGAAGGAAAATAGAAGAAAAAGAAAAACATAAAAAATATAGTTATAAACAGTATGCTTCAATCTGCATTCAGTCTCCTTCAGTTCTTTCTCTGGAGGTAGATAGCATTTTTCATTATAAGTCCTTCAGAATTGTCTTGGATCTTTGTATTACTGAGAATAACTAAATCATTCACAGATGATCATTATACAATATTTCTATCTTCATCACACGTGTTCACTTTGCCTCAAACACCTTAACACAATTAGTTCTTCAACTTACTTGCTTCCCATGACCTACTTCTCCACCACACCTAAGCCACATATAAAGATGTACATTCCTTTGATACCATAAACAAATACACCACCTCAAAGTACAAAAACTTTGAAATCTTCTTAAATGACCATAACTTATTGGATTTCAATTTCTCTTTCTAACTTTCTTTTTCCATATGGTGACATCCAATCTCTTGACCCTTCAGTTCTCTTTTAGATTCTTTTACTAGGAACTGTCTCTTTCTATATTTCCCTTCCCAACTCATTATTTCATTTTGTGTTGTGGCTCTTCAAAATCTTTTCATCTCTCTTCAGACACCACATGGTTTTCTCAACCCCCATGTCCTCAGCTAAGAATTTTATCTTATATTTTCCTGAAAACATAAATACATAAGAATGAGCACTATAATTTTCCATTTTCATCCTTTCATAATACTTAGATGCTCTTCGCCACTATCTGTTTCTTCACCCCCTCTCTCACAAGAAGAGTTGAACTTATTCTTTAAAAAGGCAATAACCTTATCTGTATAAGTGATCCCATTCCACCCTTACTTTTTATTTATTTATTTATTTTAAACCCTTACCTTCTGTCTTGGAGTCAATACTGTGTATTGGCTCCAAGGCAGAAGAGTGGTAAGGGCTAGGCAATGGGGGTCAAGTGACTTGCCCAGGGTCACACAGCTGGGAAGTGTCTGAGGCCAGATTTGAACCTAGGACCTTCCGTCTCTAGGCCTGGCTCTCAATCCACTGAGCTACCCAGCTGCCCCCCCACCCTTACTTTTTTTAATAGATTACTCCCTTGATATCTCCACTTTCTTACTTATAATCTATCTCTAATTACCCAATGGCTCCTATCCTCCTGCCTTCAAACCTTTTCATATTTCCCTTGTCTGCAAAAAATTCTCATTTTATGCTTCCATCCTCACTAACAATTGTCCTATATTTATTCTGGGCTCCATGTATAAGAACACTATGTATAATAAATGTCTCTGTTCTCCTTTCTCTTAACTAAATAAAATCCAGCTTCCAACATCATCATTCCATTGAAACAGTTCTTTCCAAAGTTACTGATGGTATCTTTTTGGCCAAATTCAATTATCTTTTTTTCTGTTCTCATTCTTCTTGACTTCTTTTCAGTTTTTGTCACTGTTGATTACACTCTTATCCTTGATACTCTCTTTTCCCTAGTTTTTCAGGATATCAAAAACCCTTGGTTCTTTTCCTGCATATTAGTCCACTATTCACTCTCTTTTGTTGGATATTTATCCAGGTTGCACCCACTAACTTTTAATGTCTCATAAGATTTTTATCCTGGGTCTATCCTCCTTCTATATGATTTCATTTGCTCATCTCATTTCATCAGTTCCCATAAATATAACTACCATCTTTATCTTGATGATTCTCAAATCTAGCTAGTCAGATTTGAATCCAGAACTTTCCATCTCCAGACCTGGCTCTCTATACACTGAGCCATATAGCTACTCCTAGGCATTATTGCCTGTCTTACAAAAGACAGAACTGAAATTAAATGAAGTTCAATAACTTGCCCCTGGTTACACAACTAGACTCAGTGGAGGGATGAATCTAGGTCTTCCTGACCCTTGTGTAGTACTAAGTCCACTTCATCACAGGTATCTCTAATATACTTTAGTAATATAGTACTTTAGTGAAAAATATGATAAAGAAGAAGATGGTGAAAATTGTGTTTGGATAGATGGTTAAAGATTAAGACATGAAAATTTATCTAATGGCTTATTGACTGTTTATAATATTCAAAGTTGTACATCATGAACATTTTAAGATAATAATCAAGAGGCCCAAAGTCTGAAATATGTTAAATAGTAATCAATAATTACTAATTTTCTATATTTTAAGAGATAGAATGAAAATGGTTATGGATGCTATAATTATTTTTTAATTAGCTGTTTCTCTAAGGAGCACTTAAAAAAGGACAAAGTAAATAAAACATGGATGAAAGTATAAAGATGAAAAGACATTGATTAAAAATGTCAACAGCTCCCAACAAAGTCCTCATAATAAGGAGGCCAAAAGAGTTCTGAAATTGCCTTAGGCAGTAAATACTTAATCTTTGTGCCAAACAGAAAGATTGGGTTTCCAAGGGCACCACTGGTTTAGAAAACAATCCCATTTGCAAAACATTTTAGAAGTGAATGATGAGAGAGAACAAGCATGTCACCCCTAAAACATTAAAAAGCAATTAAGGAAATAAAAAGTCTACAGAAAATTTGGAATGGCATCAAGTTAAGTCATATCATTCTGAACACATTTGTAGGTGAAATAGGAAATTAAACAAACAAATGCATGTAGAATGGAACAAATGTGCTAGTTTTTAATGGTGGTTATTTTCATTAGCAATAAAGTCATGATACTTCAACTCCTCAGCCTCAGCTGCTCCAATGTGAAGAAGAAGAAAAAGCAATGCTATTTAAACAAATAAATTTAGGAAGAACAGCTAGAACTGACTAAAGATAAGTTGAAGATAATCAAGACAGATAAGAAATTTCCAAAGCTTTCAGAATGAAAAAATCTTAAGATGTCATGAAGAGGAAAGTTTCCAAAAGAATAGAAAAAATCACAGATGGATGCTTTACTCAAAACAAATGGCCAGTGAGGTATTAGCAACTACAGAACCATGTTCATTGTTTCTTGTCTTTAGAACATCTTCATGAAAATATTTCATGCTTACATTAAGATATTCTTTAATTAAAACATGAGTAATAAAATAATTATAAATTTTTTATGAATTTTAAATTTTACAAAATTTTAAGCCATTGGCATTCTTGGACAATTTACTATAAGAACAAAGCTGTATCATCATCAAGAAATAGAGAATATTTGTTTGCTGTTTATTAATTTTGAAATAATATTTGATCCATTAGGAAAAAAGAAACACCAACCTGAATTATCTCCTCAAACAATATATTTTTGAGTTCATTAAAAACTGCATGTAATGCTAAATACTGATATATTTCAACCTGGATTACAAATTTGGTCCTGGAAGGGACTTCAGAAATTAGACAATATAATTCCCTCATTTTACCTTTTAGGGAATCAAGGGAGAATCTGATTAATTGACTTTCTCAAGCCATCCAGGTAATAAGTGTATACATCTGTGGTGGTAGTTGAACCCAACATTTTTCTGACTTCATGTCCTTGCCACATTTTGTTCAGCCCTGTCAAATCTTTGTTACCCCAAAGAACATACTATGAGATTTTCTTGGCAAAGGTATTGGTGGAGTATGACATTTCCTTTGCCAGTGTTTTTAAAGCAAATGGAAGTTAAGATACTTGCCCACAGCCACATAGCCAGGAAGTATCTGAAGTGGGTTTGAACTCAGGGACTCCAAACACTTCTATATTCCTTGAGCCACCTAATTTCATTGGCATATAGTAATTAAAAATATATATTTCTATATCTATTTATCTGTTCTCTCTCTCTCTCTCTCTCTCTCTCTCTCTCTCTCTCTCTCTCTCTCTCTCTCTCCCTCTCTCTCTCTCTCTCTCTCTCTCTCTCTCTCTCTCTCTCTCTCTCTCTCTCTCTCTCTCTCTCTCTTCTCTCTCTCTCTCTCTCTCTCTCTCTCTCTCTCTCTCTCTCTCTCTCTCTCTCTCTTTCTCTCTCTTTCTCTTTCTCTTTCTCTTTCTCTCTGTAATCTATTTCAAATGATGCTTTCCTTAGTGTGGGAAGGGGAAAAAGGAAGGAGATTTTAATGTAATGAACATACAAATAACTAAAACTGAGGAGATAAGAGTAGTCCCCATTACTATATACCTTTAAAAATAATTAAAAGAACATTTTTAGAGAGTATTTAGAATTTCTGTTCATGCTCAGGTGGAACTAAAATTTCTTTGCACATCTCACTCCAAAATTCTGCGATTTTTAGTACCAGTTAAACAGGATTGAAAATTGCCTATTGACTCAAACTAGCCTTCTTAAACTTCCTTTCTGAATCTTCTTTCTCTATGCCTTAGCACTGTCTGTCCTATCACATGTAGAATTCACTTCTTACCTCTCCCTCAAAAAGTCCCTCTCTTCCTTTAAGACACAATTCATACATTTTCTTTTGCCTGATATCTTTCTTCATCCCTATACCTATTGGTTCTATATGTCCCAAACTAGCTTGTATTTAATGTTGTAGCTATATATAGATATATATGTTGTATTAAATATAAGATAAAGCATGTCTTATATTTAATACAAAATTTTATTTTTATTTATTTTTATCATTCATTTATTATTGTTATTTATTTAATACAAAATTGAATACAAAAGATATATCTCTTATGTTTAATATAAATACCTTGTACTTACCATTTGTAGATAATCCTATTCATGCAACATATTTTTTAGGCTCCACTCACAGATGGCTACATAGACTGTATCTTCCCTTTGGAATTCATAGGCAACCTGAAATAGATCATGAGTTCTGTTTTCTCTGATACTGGATGCAGTTTCATAAGCTATGCCCTTCCATTTTAGGGTCCCAGCGATAAGTAATCAGTTCTATTTGACTAGCTTCCTTCAAAAATTATGTGTTTGTTTGTATATCACATTATTCCCAGTGTCTTCCACCTTCTCTATCCTCTCCATGCCAGAGAAGGCATTAACACAAAGAAATGATATCTTGCTTATTTCTATTATCAGTTCTTTCTCTGAAGGTGGACATACAGAAGTCATTCTTCAAAAAATATCTATGTTGCCACATATAGTGTTCTCCTGTTTCTGCTTGTTTCACTCTTCTTAATTTCATGTAGATCTTCTCTGTTTTTTATTTTGCTAAAATTAACATGTGCACCATTTCTTATGACACAATAATATTTGTTCTCTCACAATCATATGTCATAGCTTGTTTAGCCATCTCATAATTGATGACCATCCTTTCAATTTCCAGTTCTTTGCCATTGTATAGTGTAAGAAGTAAATTGAGGGGTTTTGACTAATATATTATACTAATGGTCACCAGGGATTTAATTCAATCCCAAATAAAATACTCAAGTCAGTTTGGGAATTTTATGGTGGTTTAATTAATATAGAGGGAAGGAATTAAGAAGAAGAGAGAGGGAAAGGGGCATAAGATTTCTCTGGCCTAGCCTAAGCCAAGAGTAGTTCAGAGAACTCAGCCATGAGGCCTCCTCAGAAGATAAAAACTAGCTTGGGTTCCTAGGAGGATGGTGTTTTTGGAAAGGTAAAGGAAAAAAAAAAGGAATCAGCCTAAACTCTGAGGGAGCTCAGGGAAGATGCCTTATCTGACCCACTCTATTGAGCTTCTCCCAGTTACCTCACTGGTAAGCCGCAACCTGCCAAACCACCAAGACGCCCAGCACACTGCCACAAGCCACACCAACCAGAGCAAGACCCACGTCTCTGCAAGAGAGCCCAGAGAGAGGAAGTGATGCAAAATATATGGATCATTTTTACATCATTTCCTGTGTCTCACATGTACCTATGGAAGTTTAAGCTTGACTTAGGACATCCCAGAGGGTCTATCAGTTGTTTCTTATTTGTCACTTGCTAGCACATGTCTGTCATAGGCCATCCTCCTCAATACTTAATCCTTGAGTAGGGGTGTAGACATTCCTGTTTTGTTAGACTAAGCAGGATGGAATAAATCTAAAATTCACAATAGAGAGCTGTTATAATTGTTTTAGTATATATAGGTTCTTTTTCCTTTTTCCTTGATCATGTTAGGAAACAAACCTAATAGAAGCATTGCTGGGTCAAATGGTATATGCAGTTTTATAATTCAAGATTGCTCTACAAAATGGTGGTATCAATTCACAGTTTCACCAACAGTTTATTAATGTCCCCATTTTTCATCATCCTTTTCAATATTTGTTGCCACTGGGTAGCTTTTACAAAGGGATATTTCCTTTAAAGATATACTAATAATAAACAGAAATATTTCCTTCAACACTTTGGAAGCATAATTCCCCACTGAAAGACCTATTTGAATGCTTCCACAGACAAACACAAAGTCTTTACTTTCATATGTTATTTACCAGCCAAAACCAGTTTATCATTCTCAGCCACTCCTCTTACATGTCATCATGATTATGAAAACAGGTCCCAAATGTCATCCATATGGAGAGATGCCATATTCTCCTGAATATCCTCCACATTGAGATATTGAAGTAGCCTCTGAGGTGCTCTGGGCATGTATTAGATTTTTATCATAGTTGTTACAAAAAAGAGCTCAATTACAGTAGGGAGAGGCAAGTAGAAAGGACCATAATATAAAACAAAAAGCATCCATACAATGTATTTTTTTTAAATGAAAGAAGGATGGCCAATTTTAGGTGATTATATGACTTGGGTAGTATGTGATGCAATAATAAAGAGTGTAAACAGTTTCTGAAGTAAGGGGGGAAGCTATAGTATTTAGAGTTTCAATGAGTTTTTATTTAATAAAATAAATGAGAGGGATAAGAAAAATCAATGAATGAGGAATAGAGTTAAGGGGAGAGGGAAGCTGCAAATATGAGATTGTGAAAAAGATTTAAATAAACCTTGTGTAAGATAAAACAGAAGTGGTTAAAAACAACTACAGTAATAATTTAAAATAAATTTTACTCTACCATAGGCAACGTGGTGTTCTCAATTTGGACTAGAGATTATCATTCTGTTACAGGCAAGTTCCAAAGCCTATTATCTACTCTAGTAACTTTAACCTTGATTAAGCTATCCTTAAATAACAAACACTGAAGAAACTACCCAAAGCCTTAACTGGTTTAAAGACAAACAAACAGGCACTCCTAAAGAAGAAGGATCTCTGTTATAAAACAAATTATAAAGCTGTTGAACCAACACTGAGGTGAAGGGGTAATTCCTTTCTCAAATGTTCCAGGCAAATTTTACTCTACCTAAATCTTCAGTCCTATCTAAAAGGAGCTACATGCCCTTCTAGAGCTAATAATATAAGGAAGGTGTTTAAGTATTCAGAAGTAATTTTAGAATGTGGGAAGATATTTTTAGATCTAGGTACACATGATTAGCTTGTAGGAGACTGTTACTCAAATAAACAAGCACCAACCTCTAGGGTATTATTGGGAGATGGAGGATGGGTGGGGAAGATAGGAGATTTGACCTATTATGACCTTTAAATACAAAGCTACACCTGTCTTTTTTCAGTAGAATAGATTTATTCATTTATGAATTAATGTAGCTATGTAATTGATTAAAATGTGTTGAATTCTTTGCAAATATTATATTTCTACATACAATGGCCCATTTATTCACTTAATTTTCTACTTCTAATGTGTATTTTTGAAATAACTTTAATTTTTTCTTGTGAATGTGTCATAAAAACTATGAAAATTTTGACATACAGAAAAGATGAGGATTGTAAAGGAAACTTCAAGCATAATACTATAATTACATAAAACTTCTTAATTTAGCATCTCAACAAACACATTGTTTCATCATTCTGGACATTCCTTCCACCGATGCCCACACCTGAGTAGGCAGCTCTATGAATCATGGAATTTCAAAGTTAGAAGGGAAGTCTGCAGTCATGTAACCAATGCAAACAATAAAGAAGCCTGCCTATGACTTCACCAAGGGTAATTGACCATATCCCCCTTCTTTAAATCCTCCAATGCAGAAGAATGTCGTCCCTTCTATTTTGAATATCTCTAACTTTCTCTGCTATGTCTGACCTAAATCTACCTCCCTACAACTTTCACTCCTTCTTTCCAGTGCAGTCATTTGGGAACAAATGTATCAAGTCTTCCTCTCTCATGTGAGAGCCCTCAATTCTGGAAGATAACTCATACTCCAGTACCCCTTGTAAGCTACCCCCTATCACTTGCTCTTAAATGTGTAAGTTTGGCTCCCAAAAGGAAACCATTTTTTTTTGTTTTAGACATAGTTTGGGGACTAATATTCCCAATATGAAATCTCATGAATCCCCACCAATGTAGGTTCCATTTAAAATGAGTTTCTAGACAAAATTAGGTCTCAGAAAGTGAAAATATCCTCCCCATAAACCTGAGTCCCACTTTCTCATAAACACAGAACCAGTAGAAAGAGTGGGCACAAGTGTGCCCTTGTAGTACAGTATACCTCTAGGCAATATATATGTCTAAGGAAACAAAATTCCTGGTACTAGCAGGCCTTTAGGTTGTTGTTGTTTTTGTTTTGTTTTTTCCTAGTGGCATCTTCACAATTTTCCTCTAAGCCCAAGAGCTCTGCTGGGTAGAATATTTCACTAGATTTTTAGAATCTACTCTTTTCCTTTCTATTGCCCAATTCTTGATTGCTATGCCTTACTTTGATTTCACAGCTGACTTTCTTTATCTCTTTCTTCCAGATACCCCAATTCTTTTTTTAGTAATAGTGACTTTTTTATTTTCACCAAAATATTGATAACATGTAAAAATAAAAATATAGTTTAAACACTTAAAATATTGAATTTGCTACTACAAAAGAATCTTAATAGTGTGTTGTGATTGGGAGGGCCATCAATATTAAGTGTTGCTCTCTAAATTATCAGGAAAATTTTATAGTTGATTAACTAAATTCAGTTTTTTTCTTTGTTACCATATGATATTTCACAATTTCAAAGACACAACTCATCCGGCTTTGAAGGTGAACTAACAGAGGACAGCCATATCCAGGTAACTCTGAAAGATCAGAGACAAAACTCTGGATTAGAAGATAACAGGGATAAAACCTAGGCTGAGAATTCTTTTTTAAATTAATTTTAATTTTTAAATATTTTCCCATATTTATATGATTTATTTTCTTTCCCTCCCTTTTCCCCCTCTTCCCTCCCAGAGGTGACAAGTCATTCCACTGGGTGTACAAATATTATCACTTGATACCTATTTCTATATTATTCATTTTTGGTATAGAGCAATCTTTTAAAGCCTATGCCTCAAATCACATATCCATAATACATGTAATAAGTGATGTCATATATTTTGCTTTTGCATTTCTACTCTCATAATTCTTCCTCTCAAAGGGTTAACATTCTTTCCCATAAGTCCCTCAGGAGTTTCCTGGCTTGTTGCATTGCTACTAGTAGCAAAGTCCATTATATTGGATTGTTCCACAATGTTTTACTTGTTGTATACAATGTTCTCCTGGTTCTGCTCATTTCACTCTGTATCAGTTCATTGATGTTCTTCCAGTTCATAGGAAAATCCTCCAGATCATTATTCTCTACAGTACAATAGTATTCCAACACCCTCCAATACAATAATTTGTTCAGCCATTCCCCAATCAATGGCACTCACTCATTTTCCAATTTTTTTGTCATCACAAAGAGTGCAGCTATAAATATTTTTGTATAAGTATTATTCCTTATTATCTCTTTGGGGTACAAACCTAGTGGTGGTATGGCTGGAACAAAGGATATGCATTCTTTTAAGGCTCTTTGTGCATAATTTCAAATTGCTTTCCAGAATGTCTGGATTAATTCACAACTTCACCAGCATTTCAATACTGTCCTGATTTCACCACAACTCCTCCAACATTTATTATTTTCCTTTACTGTCTTATTGGCCAATCTGCTAGGTGTGATGTGGAGCCTCAGTGTTGTTTTGATTTGCATCTCTCTAATTATGAGAGATTTAGAACACTTTTTCATGTGTTTATTGATAGTTTTGATTTCTTTATCTGAAAACTGCCAGATATCCCAATTCTTTTTTTTTTAAACCCTTACCTTCTGTCTTGGAGTCAATACTGTGTATTGGCTCCAAGGCAGAAGAGTGATAAGGGCTTGGCAATGGGGGTTAAGTGACTTGCCCAGGGTCACACAACTAGGATGTTGCCGAGGCCAGATTTGAACCTAGGTCCTCCCGTCTCTAGGACTGGCTCTCAATCCACTGAGCTACCTAGTGCCCCTATCCCAATTCTTGAATGCCCTCCATTGAATGGTTTTGAATGTATTTATTCCTTTCCAGATGCCTGTCTCAAACTGGTTGAGTAGTTCTGTTTCAAAGATACATGGCCCTTTAGGTGAATTAAGACAGAGAAATTTCCCATTCTTCTTTTATAGAATTCTACTCCATGAGCAGATTCTGGAGGATCCTATCTTCATTTGTCAAATTAATTTTGTGCTTAACTATTTAATGTTTTAGAGAGGCACATTTTTGCCTAGTAATATGAGATTATGATGAGAGGAAAGGAGAAAGCCTGAAAGAATGACTTTACTTATAATCCACTAGGACTATAAATAGGATTATGGATGTAGAAATGAAAAGGATTTAAAAGACATCCTAGTCCAATCCATTCATCTTACAGGTGAAAAACAAAGGATCAGGGAAAGTAAGTTCAAGATCACATAAGAGTCAGAAGCAAGATTTGAACCTAAATCCTTTAATTCTGAGCCATTGTTCTTTATATTTACTTTGTCACAAAATGTATAGGATTATAATTAGTTTGTATGTTAACCATTTATTGTCTACTTGAATACCTCAGCATGACACTGACTTTGGGGGAAAGGAAAGGGACAAGCTTCTTTTAAGTATCTGCTGTGCACAAGGAACTATGGCAAGCACTTTAGAACTATTATCTCATTTGATCTTCATAACAACCCTGGGAGGCAGATGCTGCTATGATTCCCATTTCATAGTTGAGGAAATGGAGTCAACAGCAAGATTTGAAATTATGCTTTGGATTTTGGGAGTGAATAGGGAGCTGGCCCTATAATAGCTGTGAGTCCTCGAATTCTCCCAACCCAACCCACACTTTTTTAAACTAACATGTTCTCTCCCATGGACACAGAACAGGAATAAAATCAATGAAACTTCTCTGAGTTTTGGGTCCAGTCTCTTACTTAATGAAGGTGAATAGGTGAATGGATTTTCTAAATTTCCTATTTAATATATCATGCTACATATCTCAGTGCATTCAGCAAAATGTAGTAGTGTATTGAAATGAGAATAATAAAATTAAGGTACTAACAAATACTGTCTCAGAAGAGTTAAATATTAACTTTACGTAGAAGTAAATGGAAAGGCACAAAGTGGGTAAGGGCAAGGTACAATATGTAGCCAATAAGAAACTCTCAGGATTTGAACCCTGAGGTATATGGGGTATTTAGGGAAGACTAATACCTCTTTCTGAGGGCTTGCCAAGGCATTTTCAGGGCTGTTTTCCTCTTTTGATGTCTACCCTTTACCTAGCTTTCGCGGGTGCTCTAAGAAGCTGTAGAACATGCTACATCCTTCTTGAATTCAAATGTGAGAGCTGAGTAAAGTGCCTTGACAAGTGGGCTAAATCAGGTTGAGGCTAAGCAACAGACTTCAAACTAGTTGGTGAGTTAGGGGGCATCTACTTTAGGAATGGGAAGACTTTTCCTGCTGGAAGGAGTAGATGAGAGCAATTTGTCCCAATGTTCATGAAGCTGGCAGAAGTGGATGCTATGGAGTTCTTACAGTCTGGTCAGGTGTAGGAGATGCCAACATTATCCACCTCATCTTAGGCCATTACCACTTGTCCTGAATTTTGTCCTGCCAATGGGCGAAGATGACACTGGGAAAGAGAGTGAGGCTGAGGACTTCGTGCAATTCTACCTCACTTAAATCCAGTTCAGGCATACGTTAAAGACATCACTTGCAATGTCATTGACCTGCTTTGAAAATGAAGGAAGATAAAAACAACAAAAAAGAACAGGTCTAAAAGATATCATTAAAGAATCATTTAACAGACAATGAACCAGCATGCATCCATGAGGCTCTTTTTGTGTCTTTGCTTAATTCAGGAAGCTGGGCTCATCATGAACGGAGAGATAAAGGAAGTCCATCTGGTGAGCAACCAGAGTGGTTAGGCCTCCACATGGCACAGTAAATAGAAACTCAGAAAGACCTGGATTAAAATCCTGCCTCAGATACTGCTCAAACCTTGAGCAAGTCAGTTATCCATTGTCTACTGTAAAATGAGGAATAGAATAGCATTTGCTTTGCAGCATTATTGTGATGAACAAATGTATTTAAGGTGCTTTGAAAACCTTAATAAAATATAGCATTGCTTATTTATTGCTCTTATTATTATACTCCACTCATATCCTCATGATGTCAAGAGAAAAATGAGAAAAATCTTCTATTTGAGTATATGTGTATATATATACACATATATGTGTCCACATATACAGACACATATACACACATGACAGTGGGGGCCAGGGAAGAGAGATTCAGACTGGGAAATCATAGATAAAGGGAGTGATATATAATATAGTTTTTTTGAAATAATTGTGCGATTGCTTTGATTATTGCAGGGAAGAAAGGGTATGTAGCAAGCATGGTGTTAGGTTGATGGCAAAAGTGACCTCAGTGGACAGATGGGTGACTGGATAGGATATGAAGTAGAAGCATGTTCTCCTGTCTAGGGCTAAGGAGTAGATATAGTGAGCAAGTTTTCATTCATTCAGTCACCAAAAAATTGGGCTAAGTCCAGAAATAACCTCATTAACTTCCTTAGGGACAGGGAGCACAGATTGTAGCCTGGGTGATTGAGGCAGGCTATAGGCATGAAACACAGCTTGTACTTTCAGATTCAGTTGCTATATCAATTAGTTTTGTTCTTTTTTCTCCTCCCCCCCCCCCACTTTTTACAAAGGAAGCTCTCTATGGGCAAGGGAAAGGGGAAGAATATATTTAGAAATGAAGGTGACATAAAAAACAAAAGACAACACAAATGTATAAAGTGAAATTAATTTTTATCAAGGATGATGATCTCTGCACTTAACAATTGTTACAATTAGTAGTAGTAACAACAATAGTGACAATTTATGTTAAAATCCAGAGTCTTGGAGTTGGGAGACCTCGGATTAAATCTTAACTCTCGTCTATGCAATAGATATTGAGCCTTAGGGAGTCCTTCCTTTCAAAAGATCTCAGGTTTCTCAACTGTAAAATGAGGATAATCATATTCATACTACCTACCTCACATGGTTATTGTGGGAGAAACAACTGCAAGTTATTTATGGTATTAGTACTTGCAGAAAGAGTAGATAGCTTATTCCAATAAATAAGCAATCAGAATTTGTTTTAGGTGAGCTGACAAAGGTTTCTATGACTGTATTAGCATCCTTTAGAAAGTCGATGAAAGAGAAGAAGACTTGAGAGTAGATCTATTGAGTCTGACCCAATATTTTACAAAATCTTCTTCCAGGAAAACCTTACAACCTGCCCCTTCCTCTTTAAGAATTTGGTGGAGTTTGGCACCTCAGAAGCAGGCATCCCCTGGAGAGCAGTGTTTGAACTCATGGCATTCTCTTCTTTTTCCAGATCACGGATCACGCCTTGTGCCTCCAGGACAGAGGTAGCCATGACTGTAAGTGTTCGCTCCAGGATTTATGAACAGGGCAAATTCATCACTGCATCGTTAATGAGCCAGCCCTTGAAAATGGAAGACACCAGTTTCTTTCTCCCGCATCCTGTTTGGTCTGCTCCAGACATATTCAGGCCAAATAGACACCATCATAGGACTCATTCAGGCCAGTAGTGGAAAAACAACAAAGTGGCATTTCACAGCCTAAGATGTTACTATTGTTCTCCATAAGAGCTGAGCATTAAAAAGTCTTTGGGCACTGTCTCAATGAGCCTCAGTCCGCATAGTAAAAGGATTCTAAATCATTCCTGGTCTTTAAGCATCCTTTGAGAACCTTCATTTAAAGGGCTCCCTTCCCTCCCCCTTACCTCAAGGGGTTGAATTTTCCAGACCAGAGTTCCTGTGCGGGGGATGGAAAAATAGCTTTGTTGGCTCCATCATTCCGAACATTACCAGTCTGATGGGCTGATTTTTAAATCAAGGCCAAAGCCAAAGCCTGGAGATTTTTTTTTTCTTGGTTTTCAATTTTGTGTTTGTTTTGATTAGAAAGGCAACCTGGGAAACTTCTTGGGTTTAGTTTAGAAAGATAGGTTGAGTAGCCCCAAGAGATTTATGCTTTTCTGCAGACTGCAAATGAAGTTAAATTCCTCTGTAATAAGACTTATCTTGGAGTGGACCTCTCTCCACTATCAGATAATCAAATCTCAATGAGTTAATTAACTAAATAATGCCTTAACTGAATATGTTATATGCCTATCACTGTGCCAGTCATAATGGTAAAAAAAAATATGAGGCATTATGGCATAGCAAGAGATTCAGCCTTCACAGCAGGAAGACTAAGATTGCCATTTTGTCTTTGACTTTTACAGTCAGCGATGTAACCCTGGGTTTTGTAAAGATTAAAATTAATGTACAATACTTAAAATATTATATTTAAAAGATTTTTAATGATCATAAGAAGTGACTTAGTGCCCCAAGAGAGCCAGAGGCTATTGATTACAAAAGAGTTGCAAATCTGCAACAATGGGATGACTTTCCATATTGGTACTTTCCACCAGCAAAGGGTCCGCAAAGATACAGAACAAAAATAATCAAAAGCTGCCATATGTATGGTGCTTTAAAGTGTGAAGTATTATATGCATTATCTTATTAGACCCTCATTGCATTCTTAGGAAGTGATCATTAATTACCTCATTCAACAGATAAGGAAATAGTTTCAAAGATGTTAAATGACGACCAGAGTCAAATAGTTACTAAAGAGCCTGGCTGGATTGGAACCCAGGTCTTCTAGACTCCAAATGGAAAAATCTGCCTACTATATTATGAATATACACAAAAGGATAGGGGGGGACTTGTAATCTATTTGGGAGGACAGGATATAAAGATCCACAAAACAGAAGATATCATATTAGAAGGATCCAATTAGTTATACAGTGTAAATTATATATCCATACATTCTTGGCTGGGAGAGAGGTTATTGTAGTACATAATAGTCAAAGAAAAATTCATGGAGGATCCTCTGACTGAGAGCTGAAAAGGCATCTTTGATATCAGATAAAACAAAGCCCTCATTTCACACATGGGAAAACTGAGTGTCAATGTCACCCAAGTCAATAGCAGAGATAAGTCAAAACCAAGTCTTCTTACTCCACACTCTGTTCTCTGCATCATACTAGAGGATAGACAGTATTTATATATTAATTTGAAAGGAAATAACCTTCCTAGTAGGGGGAACAGAGTAATAAGTACACTGCATAAGTGGGGATCCAATGACTGTGAGTCAAATGTTGTTGTTGTTTATACATTTCAGTCATAATCAACTCTCTGTGCCTCCATTTGGATTTTCTTGGTAGAAATACTGGAGTGGTTTGCCATTTCCTTCTCCACTCATTTTAGATGAGTGAATTATAGAATAGATGAAGAATTGAGTGACTTGAATGATTTGCTGAAGCACCACAGCGAATAAGTGTCTGAATCCAGATTTGAATTCAGATATTGTCTCGAGTCATGAGCACTGACTTCAGGTCCTGGGTTCTATCCCCTGTGCCAACTAGCTACATGTGGGTCAAATATGGGAGCCCTAATTGAAAGCAAAGAAATGCATTAGCAAACTGATGAAATTACTGATAGCAGTTTTACCTTCCTAGGGTATGGATTTAGGTGTCCTCCTTTTTTAAGCCTGCTTAGAGGACCTGACTGATGGACAGCATTCTGAAGCAACTTAGGAAAGATAAGTCAACCTTTTACAGAAGAGATAAGGGTAGAGAAAGGGGAAAAGAGAGACTTCAAGAGAGAAAAAGAGTTTCTGGGGCATTTTTCATCATAAGCTATCAGGGCTTGGTGTTGGAATCAGAAGACTTCTGTGCAAGGGCAAGAGACACGGTTGAGCAAATACTTTGCAATTGTGAAAAGGTGCCTTTACACAAAACTATATATGTACATATATATATGTGTGTGTGTGTGTGTGTGTGTGTGTGTGTGTGCATGCACATGTGTGTGTATGTAAAACCACTCAGAATAATCACACAGAAAGCTTAGAATCCTTGTATTTCTATAATTTCAGATCATAGAGTTATAGAATCACAGAATTTCAGAATTAGAAAGGATCTTGTCTCAGTCACTTGTTCTTTCTAGGTTCTTGTTTTATTTGGAATAAAAAGGGATTGGAGTTGACATATAAAGTCCTTCTGGCTCTTAATCCTATGTTAGATCTCTGAACCAGTTTCCAAGTGGCCTGGATAAATAGGAGATAGCAAAAGCATGGAATCTGACTTGATTTTAACAAGTTATCTTTAAGTTTCTCAAAAAACCTTTTTTTAAAGCCTTACTCTCTGTCTTTCAATCAATACCAAAGTATATTTATTTCAAGGCAAAGGAGTGGTAAGGCCTAGGCAAGTGGGGTTGTCACTTGACCAGGGTCACACAGCTAGGAAGTATCTGAGGACAGATTTGAACCTGGGATCTCCAATCTTAGGTCACCTCTTTATCCCCTGAGCCACTTCACCACCTCCAACCTATAACTCTAAAATATTTTGACTAATCTTGATACAACTGAAGATCTGTAAGCAAAGGCTCAGTGATCACTTGTCAGGCATGTTGGAAAAGGAAGACTCTTTTTGGATATAGATTAGCCAAGATGGCCATGGAGAATGTTCCAAGTTTAAAATTTTTGATCCCATGAATTCTTAAAGATAGCTATCTTAAACTTAATGTGTTTCTTTTCCAGACTAACTATTCTCACTTTTTGATTCATTGTACATCATCATCCATCTCCATATCTGGAACATAATCCTTCCTCACCTTTGCTTCATAGAGACTATTTCTTCCTTTAAAACAAGATCAACCACCATCATCTGCCTGGAGCCCTTTTATATGGAATGTGCTGCTTCCATATCTGTGCTTAAGGAAATGCTTCCCTACCTTCAAGGTTAAGATCCAATGTCACTCTTTGTCATAAGGTCTTTTTTCATCTTTCCCAACTATAAATGCTCCAAACTTCTCTGAACATTTCATTACTCTCTGAACTGTCTGTTTTTCCTGCCTCGAATGAATTCCCTTCTTGCTACATCTTCTTGGAATTCCTAGGTTCTGATGTTATCTAGTGCATTATGTCTTTGCTGCTCTCTGCCTTCCATCCTTAGTATTTACTTCTCTGTGTAACATATTTTATCTCCCCATCTCCTCTGACACTTTCTAGAATGCAAGATCCTTGAGGACAAGAGCTATTTCTGTTTTGGTATCCCTAGAATTTACCACAGTTCCTGGCATACGGTAGTTATTTAATAAACATTTGTTGAATTGAATTAACTCTACAGCACCTGCCCTTCCAGGTGTTGCTCTAGAGTATAACAATAAAGTCCATGGACTGATGTCTTTAGAAAACTTTGTTGAGCTCCCTGAGCTCATTTTATCCCCAGATTCAACAGGAAGTGAAAATCCCGAACTGTTCAGCCTAATGCAAACTTTTGAGTCTTATTTCCCCAGTGTAATAAAAAGCTAAAAAGGAGTCAATAGCTATAAATATAATAATAATGGTCATATTGAGATCTATTCTCTCCAGTGACTAAATCCTCTAAATTAAGGAGCAAGTGAAGTACTTTTTAGGAGGCACAATAATTCCTTTAAATCTCTTGGGAACCAGAACACTGTCTCCAACCTACCTTTCCAGACTTATTTTACATTATTGCCCAATCACTCACTGTATATTCCAGCCAAATTGACTATTTTCTGTTCTTTGTACTGGTCAGGGCAAGTGTGACCTCAATGCTTTTTCACAAGCTGTTTCTTGTTTCTGGAATGCATGTCTTTATCATTTCTGCCATTAAGAAATCTCATTTCCTTCAAGGCTCAGCTCATGTACCACACATTTAGGGGATTTTTTCCTGACCTTACTAGCTGCTATTCTTCTCTTTGCTCAGATTACTGTGTTTTTATGTGTTTACATAGCATAACCTAGCATGGAAATAGAAGGTGTGCTCTTTGAAAACAGGGGCTAGTTCATTCATTTCATTTCTCTCAGTTCCCAGTGACTAGTACAGTATTACTGCACAGGGTAGTTTTGAATAAATTCTTACCAATTGAATTGAAGTGAAATCAATTTTAATATGATTGGTGTTAGGCACCTGTTACCTTGTAACACATTATCTATGTACTAGATCTTATTCTATTTTCAAATTATTATTTTTAAATAGTAATGATGATATCCCAGTTGATAATTGGGCAAATGATAGGAATTATTGTCAGATGAAGAAATCATGGCCAAATATCAGGGCTCTAAATCAGTAATGATTAGGGAAATGCAAACCAAAACAATTCTGAGGTGTCACCTCCCCCTCATCAGATTAGCTGAAGTGAAAGAAGTGAAGAATGGCAAATATTGGAGGGGATGTAGAAAAGGGAGAACACAAATGCAACATTGGTGGAGTTGTGAACTGATCCACTCATTTTGGAAAGTGATTTGGAATTATGCCTGGAGAGCTATGGAACTTTGTATCTGTAGATCCTGCAATACCATTCCTGGATCTATTTTCCAGAGAAACTGGGGGTTGGGGGGAAGAAAGAGAGCATATGTATTTCAGATTTTTTATAGTAGCTCTCTTTGTGGTGGCAAAGAATAGTAAATGGTTAAACAAGTTGTGGTATATAATTGTGATGGAATACTCCAATACCGTAAGAAATGATGAGCAGATTAATTTTAAAAAAACTTTGAAAGAATGACATGGGATAGTGAAGAGTGAAATGATTTGACCCAAGTGAACATTATATACAAATAAAGACTTAGCATTTGGGGATTAATTTGTGAATGTGCACCTCCAGAGAATGAACCGAGGAGTGGAGACATGATAGACATAATCTACATAGTTTGCTTGATGGCACCTTTTATTGTGTTGGGATCAGGGAGGGACTCAATTAATTAATTAATTAATTAATTTAAAAATAGCAATGAAGAGCCTTCAAAGACAAAGACCCATTAAAGGAAATAGAGGCATTTAGTCTTGAGATCAGAAGACTCAAGAAGGAAATTATATCAAATGTTAAAAGGATCATCCTGAAAAAGAAATGAGACTCATTCTGTCCATGCTTGATGTAGAGAAAAGAATTAGACTATTATATGGAAGATATAGAAAGGCAGATTTAAACTTGGTACAAGAAAAAACCTTTGAACAATCAAAATCTGAAAAAAATGTGTAACTTGGGGGACAGCTAGGTGCCTTAGTATATTGCAAGCCAGTTCCAGAAACAAGAGGTCCTACATTCAAATGTGGCCTCAGATAAATCCTAGCTGTGTGATATTGGGCAAATCACTTAAGCCCCTTTCTGCCTTAGAGTTGATATGCAGTATTGATTCTTAGACAAAAGGTAAGGATTTTTTAAAGTATAATTCAGGGCCTCAGGAAGTAATGAAAGGAAGGTTTTTCAGGAAAGAAAAAAACTTTGATGCCCACTTGTCAGAGATATTTTGATCACAGGTTCTTGAAATGGTTTCTGTATATTTATAGTTTTAAAAACTAGCTTATCTTGTGTCTTAGAATTAGTTTTAAGGCAAAAGTGTGGTAATGGCTAGGCAATGGGAGTTAAGTGACTTGTCCAGGGTCATACAGCTAGTAAATGTCTGAAACCAGATTTGAACCCAGGATATCCTCTCTCTAGGCCTGGCTCTCAATCCACTGAGCCACTCAATTGCACCCACTTTTATTTGTTTCACATTTTTATGGCTTTTTCAATATACTTGATTTCCTAGTCAATTAAAATTTATTAAACATCTATTTTGTAACCTGTATCATGCTAAGCCCTGGACAAAGAAAGGCAAAAAAAATCTAAACAATTCCTGCTCTCCAGGTGTTCACAATCTCTGAATGATGAGGGAAAAGAACCTGCAAACAGCTATGTAGGAACAACATATTAACAGGATTAATTGGAGTCAATCACAGAGGGACAGTACCAGGATTATGTAGAACTAGGAAAGGTCTCCTGCAAAAGGTAGAATTTTAGCTAAGATTTGAAGGAAGCCAGGGAGGTGATGAAGAGGAAGAAGGATGTTCAAGGCATTGGAAAGAGCTAATGAAAATGGCTGGGAGTTGAGAGATCATGTTGTGTCTGAGGAAGGTAACTCTAATCAGGAAGTCAATGTTCAGAAACAGAGGGGATGCCAATGTCTTGGAGAATAGCTAAAGAGATTGTGGTTTATGATTATGGTGGAATACTACTGAACTGTAAGAAATAATGAGTAGCCTAATTAAAAAAATACTTAGAAAGAACTAAATGGGATGATGAACAGTAAAATGAGTAGAACAGTGGAGATGGACCTATTTATAGCTGCATGTTTTGTGGTGGGAAAAAATTAGAAACTGAGGGAATGTCCCTCATTTGGGAATGACTGAACAAATTGTGTTATATGATGGTGATGGAATACTATTGTACTATGTAAGAAATGGTGAAATGGTTGATTTCTATGAGGATGAAAAAGACTTCCATGAATTAACTGATGCAGAGTGAAATAGACAGAACCAGGAGAACATTATACACAGTAACTGAAACATTGTGGGATGATCATATGTAATAGATTTTGCTATTAACAGCAATACAATGATCCAAGACAATTCTGAGGGA
Source organism: Monodelphis domestica (assembly GCF_027887165.1). NCBI lineage: Eukaryota > Metazoa > Chordata > Mammalia > Didelphimorphia > Didelphidae > Monodelphis > Monodelphis domestica. Next base: position 140,918,283 of record NC_077229.1, on the reverse strand, counting down.
CTTATGAAAAGAATCTAGGGAAAGAACTATTGGAGAAGAAATGAGAAGAAAACATAGGATTCATCACTTGTTTATTAGGGTATATGATTTAGGGTTTTGGTTTTAAAAGCTTACCCTATCAAAAATGAACAATATGGAAATAGGTTGTAAGTGATAATATATGTATAACTCAGTGGAATCACTTGTTAACTATGTGAAGGAGGAGAAGTAGAGGGAGACAACATGAATTAAGTAACCTTGGAAAATATATGTGTATATGTTACTGGAACAAAATTAAAAAATTAAAAATAAGAAAAATAAAATTGTTTAAATAAATGAGTAGAACCAAGAGAACATTATACATAGCTACACATTTAATACTTAAGGAATAAATTGTGAATGTTACCTCCAGAAATGAACTAGAAAATGGAATCATGAAAACATAATTTATATATACATATCTACATATACATATCTACATATCTGTCCCCCAAATGATACCTTCTATGATGGAGAGGGAAGAGAGATGTCACTTATAAATAAATTTTATTAATGAAAAAAAGCAACACAGTATCACCATAGAAGGGAGTGAGGGGTATGAAGACATCAGAGGTAGGAAAATACTATGGATTTTAATTAATTCATTTAAAATATTATTCTAAATTGAGATCCACAAGCTTCACCAGATTGCCAGAAGGGTCTTTGACACACAAAAATGAATAAGAGCAGGGAAGGAGTACTCAGTCAAATAAAGAATATGCTAGCTAGACAACCTCTGTGGTCCCTTGCAACGCTGAGATATCACATATTTACATATTGATGATTATGAATCAAAGTTCCTGGGGAGGAGGAATAGGATATATTTGGCTTCATGAGTAATGGTACAGATTATTTCTGAGAGCAGAATTAAGTAGGAGACAAGATGAAGTCTGAAGAATTTAAAAAGGGGAACTGAGGAAGTTCATGATGGATGGCCTCAAACTTCACATCAATGGAAGCTAGTTCTTATTAACACCCCAGGTCTGGGAAAGGGTTTTCAGGTTCATCTGATTCTCCCCCTTATCTTTTAGATCAGTGGTTCTCCACCTTTCTAATGCTTGACCCCGCAATACAGTTCCTCATGTTACAGTGACCCCAAACTAAAAAATTATTTTGGTGGCTACTTCAAAACTGTAATTTTGCTACAGTTATGATTCGGAATGTAAACCTGATATGCATTATGTATTATCATTGGTACAAATTGAGAGGTTGAGAACCGCTGCTATAAATAGTTGACAAAAAGGACTTTAGTCCTTAAGCAATAGATCAATAGACATTCATTAAGTTTCTACTATGTGGCAGGCACTGTCCTAAGTAGTTTTTTGTTTGTTTGTTTGTTTTTTTGCCAGAGAATGGATGACAACTTGTGAATATTTTAGAGGGATTTTTGTTCAGGTAAAGCTTGGAAAGGATAGTCTCTATGGTCCCGTCAAATTCTGAGATCAGGTGACTCTGACACTTGGCTGAACTCCTTTAACAGACTATTCTGCTTAAGGTTGGAGGGAGCAGGGGGAGAAATGTTTAATGAGGACGAGTAAGCACATGGACTTTGGGGACATTTTTTAAAGCAGCAAAATCATGCAAATCCATAAAAAATATTTCCATAAATCAAACATAATTCTTAAGAGTAACACAGACACTTTTCTGGTTCCCAGAAAGAGGATAGAATGAGTTAACCAAGTGATACCTGTCTCAGGAACAAAGGGACCTTCCAGAAAGTCATCAGAAACAAACTAAGGAAAGGAAGAGTGAAGCAAACACCTGTTTCCCTCCCCACCTGGAAAGAATCCAAGAGAACAAAAGTGGGGAACAAAGAAAGATCATCCCTGAGAAAAGTTGTGAGTGTCTTTCAAAATATCTCTGTGTTTATAATAGGCATTGATATGTTATTGTAGATTAAAGTTAATTAGAAGCTTTTCCTCTTGCTTCAGGTCTGCCCAGATCTCCTATGATTGTTCCTCCTCCATGAGTAAGTCTATGTAATCTGCTTTTTAGCACCTCCTAAGATACCATTACATATTTTACATTCCAAGCAGAATGATGTTTGTAAAAACAAGTCAAGGAACAAGTGAATTTTGAAATAGCTAAGTCCAAAGTAATAATAACAGGAAGTATTCACCATCTCACTTGATACTAATTCAAAAAATATATTTGAGTATTTATCTTTGCATTCAAGAATTTTTTTCTTTATATCCAACCAAATTCCCTTATATTACAATTTAAGTTCATTTCCTTTCATTGGTATTATGTCCACGAGGGAGAAAGATTATAAAATAGAAATTTTTTTAAACCTATAACCAGACCCAGATCTTCTCAAAAGACTTCTTTCTAGCACTTTTCAGTTGCTTAAATTACAAATTAAATTAAAGCCAATTTTAAATTTTTACTTCTGACACAAGGGTATCCATAAAAAGGACTGCTTTAGTTATTGAAATATGCACAACTCACAGAAAGTAAACTCTGCTAATAAATCACGAGAAAGACTCCCAAATAACTCTCCCACAGGCCAGTCCATTTGTGAGCGAAAGGGAAATCAGGGTGTGAAGTTAAAATCAAAACTTTGTTGCAGCTGCCTCTTACAGTCACCAATGTATTTGTTCTTTGCTCCATCTTGATGGGATGAAGAAGACTATGATAATTGCCTTACAATGAGCCAGCTGGAGGTGTTCACTGTTGTTTAGCTTAGTTAATATGGAACAGGACATCATTAGGAATTTTCCTGATGTTGGGGAGGGGTGAGGAGAGTATTCTCACGGGGTCCTGACCAAGCTGAGGCAACTCTGCAATGTGGTGTGTAGAAAGTGAGATGAATCAGAGATCAAAGAGTCATCACTGGCTCTTTGGATCCTGCACATCAGAAAAAAAAGAAAAAAAAAACCTTTGGCAACTCTTTGATCTCTAGTTTGCCCTCTGCCCCCCATCCAGAAGTGTGTGGCAGACAAGGGAGTAAAAGAGAATTCAGGAAGGGTCACTAAGTTTGTTGGATAAAAGGCATTTACTGAATATCTACTCTGATATTCAATGAAGAGGGTATATAGCTGTTGCCCTATTGAAGCCTGTAGTCCAATCTGGATGGACTGGCAAAACCAACCTAGTCCTAGCTATTGCCTCTTCTTTAAAGAATCAATCAAAGAGTGAATATTTTTCTGTTTCCCTCCTAACTTCACTAACATAATGACTTGTTTGTTTAGTTTCTTCATTAGGGGCTTTTAGCACATCAAAAGAACATTTTAAAAATTATTTAAAATTAAGATAAGAACATTTCCCTATTGGAAAAGTGTCACCCTCAGATAACTTGGAGTAACGGAGAGAGTCCTTGATTTGGAGTTGGAAAATCATGGTTTCAATTTCACTTCTGGCTTTCATTTGGGATGTTACCATAGGCAAATTGCTTTCCCTCTTTGGGTTTAATATTACTCAGTGTTAAAAAAAAAGGAAAAATAATGTTGTAGTACCTGTCACATAACTGTGAAATTGAAAGGAGATCATGGTTATTAAGTATTTCTCAAGCTTTTAAGAACTATGCAAATTATCACCCAGAAACTTGGAATCACAGTTTGTAAAAGAATTATAGTAACAAAATTAGACTCTTGTTATTCAACCATAGACCACCCTTTGAGAATTGTGGATTTGGTATAGTATAGATTCAGGGAGCCCTTGGGAAAGAGTCAGGGACATCTAAGGGGACTATAGCTTTCAGACTGACGTGGGTTGGAAAGGAAGATGTAAATAAGTAATATTTCTTGTGGATTGGTAAGTAGAGCAGGAAAAAAAATCTAAATTCTTTCACTAATGGTGTCATTTAAACCAGTCATTTTTCTGTTCCAGAATTCAGTTTCTTCATCTACAAAACAAATGAGTTTAACCAGATGATCTCTGAAAACCCTGACAGGTTAATTATCTTGGATGCAACTATACTATCTGTATACCTGAAGTTGAAGATAATCCATAAACAATGTTTAAGCATATTGGGAAGTGGAGAGTGGAGGGAGATGAGCAGATTGTGGCATATCATGAAAAAATTATTTAGGAGATGCATTATGAAGGATGAAATGAAATGAACAAAGAAATGAATGAGCAAATGAGCAGGAAAAATAGATGAGATGGTTATGTAATAACTTGAGGAATAAACAATGGGTAGATCCAATATTCTATTGGAAACTCTTTTGTTGAGAGAACAAGATAGAAGTTTCCCAGAAGACTGAGAACATCCTTTATGGTAGATATGAGAAAAAATAGTTAATATTATGGAGTCAACATGAGGCAATGAAAGAATATTGATTCTAGAGTCAGAGGTCTTGGCTTTTTTTTCCTTCTTCCTGATGGTTGCTATGCTTGTGACATTGGCCAAATGACTCAGTCGCACTGGATCTTAATTTTTTCATCTAAAAACGAGGGAGTTGGATTAAGAGGACACTGGTTTGGGGGCAGCTAGGTGGCTCAGTGGATGGAAAAAATGACCTCAGACACTTCCTAGATATATGATTATGGGAGAGTCATTTAATACCCATTGCCTAGCCCTTACCACTCTTTCTACCTTGGAGCAATACACAGTATTGATTCTAAGTTGGAAGGCAAGGGTGTGTGTGTGTGTGTGTGTGTGTGTGTGTGTGTGTGTGTGTGTGTGTGTGTGTGTGTGTGTGTTTTAAGAGCCAGTGCTTATTTCCTTCCAGCTCTAGATCTGATTTTATGATCCTAAGAGTCACACTGGATGAGTACCTAGGGCAGGATTATGACAAGCATCACTGGAAGGAATATCTTTATTGAATATATCGTGTAGCTAACAGAGAATTTAAGGGTGACCCTTCTTTTTCTTCTCCAGACATTCCACTTTTGCTGTTTCCTCTTAGTTGAATTCCAATTTTAATTTTGTTTCTATGAAACTGTTCAACATTTTACTATGTTACCTTCATTTCTTCTTTCATACCTTAAAAGACTTGATTTCATCAGCATAGCTATCTCCTTTTTTGGATTCAACAATCTTGATCATTCACCTTCATGTGCTGCTGAGGTCAGGAAAATTAATCACTTGGTGGCAGAACATATAAGGATGAATCTCTGTGAATTTAGCTAAACTGATCTTTAGCCATCAAAAGTTAGCTAGTATTAATATAGTGCTTTAAAGTTCACAATGTACTTTGCATCCTGTTCTCATTTGGTTCTCTCACTAATCTTATAAAGTATTATTATCCCCATTTCATAGATGAGAAAACTGAGGCTGAACAAGTCTTAATCATTTTTCCAGGGTCATGCAGCTAGTGAGTATTCGAGGCAGGATTCAAATCCAATTCTTCCTGATTCCAAGTCCAATACTCTATCCAACAAGCCATTTTCCTCCCTTATTAGACGCTTGATCTATTTCCAGTTCATATTCACTCTGCTACAATTGCTTAATAGAATACAAGATCAGAAATTGGAATAAAATTTTAGTGTAGAATTAATTTTTTAATTATTCTTTTAGAAAACACAACAAGCCAAGATGACTTGGATTTTTATCACAGATTTTGGCAGTAAAAATTAGATGCACAAATTAGTTCAAAGTACAGAAATCTTGATGAGAGAGCTAAGATGTTGACTTTGTGTATCTTGCTATTCTGAAATGTGATGATTAGAAGAAATGACACTATAGTACACTTTCCTAAGGAAATATATGTATGCATCAATTAAATAACTTTTTAGGGTTAACCATTCCAGACTTTTCCACCAGTTATTTGAATCATAATAAGCTTAAATTAGGTACAGAAGAATTCATCATTTTTCAAAATGGCAATGAAAATTTTCCTTTCTCATCCTAGCCAGGAGTCTGCCAAACTACATTTCTGATTTTGATTTCCTGAAGTTGCTATTTGTTAGAAGCAAGATGATCCTTCCTTTCATCTTAACTTTTAAGATAAAGGGTCAGGAAAACAAACCATGTGGTTTTCTAAGGGAAGTAAGTATATAAGCATCAATACATTAGTTAAATCTGGATTATATTATCCAATCAGTCAGTCAATCAACAATCATTTATTTTAACTTACTATTTGCCAGGCACTGTAATAAGCCCTAGAGATACTAAGAAAGACTCTTTTATCCCATAGACCAGTAGAAAGAAAAAATTTTTAAAAACTATCTCTCTCTTACTAGTTTAAATTTTGAACCTCCATGCAAATTTTATAAAGGAGCCACACACAGAACATATGTGACATCTAGCTAATATATATGTATATGTCTATATGTATGTGTATATATAATCAATCTTCATCTTTCATTGGGATACCATTCTTAGAAAATGGTATGAAAATTAAAATATAATATTGATATATTGATCTTGTGGAAGATAGGGGATTAGGTCCTTATGAGCACCAAAAACTACAGTCTTTCTTTAGAGATTGCAGAAAATATACTTTTTTCTGCATGTGATTCTTCATAAAGAAACACCAATTCTATAATATGTACTTATCCTAGCACAATGATTGTTAAATAACCCTTAAAATATCAAACACAAAATAAAATTGGTAACATGTAAAACATTTTTCTTACTAGTAATTCCCTAGAAGTCTGTGGTCTTTTATGCTAACATCTCAATAAAGAACCATTTTGAATTTGAATAATATTCACTTTAAATAATATATGAAAGTTGAAGTATCATTATTATTATCCATCATGTAGAATTCTTAAAACCCAATTCTTTTAACCTGAATCTTATTTTGCACTGTATCAGATGGTGGTATGTGGGTATTGTACTATATACTGTATTATAAGCTGCATACTATATAGTACTGTATACTATATTTATGAACCCCTTTACATTGGTCTCCCTCTATAAAACAAAAGAGAGGCTTCTGTAATTTTAGTTGCTGCTGTCAGAAAATGTGGAGAGTGGTAAGATCTCTACATCACTCCTAACACCTCAAATCTCTCTACTATGCATAGTTGTGAATATGCTTAGTTGCTAACATGAAATATTATACTAAAAACACATAAATGATTGAAGTTGTAAAAATTAAGATTGCATAAATTTCATGTACCCACAAACATATGAATAGAATATAGAGACAATGTATGCATATGTTAATATAAAGAATATACGTGTGTGTGTATGCACAGATCCAGCAACTAGATGTCACATAATTGGATGGACCCCTTGGCTTGGAGTCAAGAAGAACGAAGTTTAAATCTAGCTTCTGATGTGGGGCAAATCATTTAATGTCTGTTTGCTTCAATTTCTTCATCTGCAAAATAATGATAATATCGCCTACCTCCAAGTGTTGTACGAAGATCATATGAGATAATAATTGTAAAACACTTCACACAGTGCCCCCTCAAAATACATATATGCAAATACATACCTACACACACACTTATACAGCACCTACTATGTCCAAGACACTGTGCTAAAGTTTGAGGAATAAAAAGAGAAAAAAATTCTCCATTCTTAAGATGCTTACAATGGGAAGTTGGGATGCCATGAACAAAAAGTACAACAAGATTTAAGGGACATTGAGAAGGAAAAGATGCTAGCAACTACAGGGGAAGGAAATAGGAGATGACACCTGAGTAAAGTCCTCAGGAAAGACAAAGATTCCAACAGAAAAAGATGTCTTTCAAGCATAGGAGAATATGAATCCAAATGAATAGAGGAAAGAAACGGAGTTGCAATTTCAGGAAAAGGCTAGTAGTTCAGTGTAGCTGTAATATACAATTCAAAAAGCCCAGCATCATGAAGTAAGTCCAGAAAGGTAGGTTCAGAACCAAATTATATATGTCTAACTGCCAGCTTACAGAATTGACATTTAATACAATAGGCAATTGAGGAACCACCAAAAATTTTTGAGTAGAAAATGAAATAGTCAGACTTATGAACCATTTTCATTCTAAAAACTGGAGATTTTGATGCCTTTTTTGGTATCATAAAAAGTTTCTGCTTTTCTTGGGCAGAATGTCACACTTAGTATTTTCTCATTTCTTTTTTTGAAGGACTAGTGAATGGTAAATACTCTAAAATACAAAGGAGAAAAGGTGATATAAAAGCCTTACATTTCACCCCTTTATCATAGTTACTGAATATTTGTCCTAAAATTTCTTATGAAGTCAATGTATGATCCCTTTAAAATATGGGAATATTTGCCCCAATTTCAAGATTTACCTAAATCCTAAGTAAAATCACTAAACTGGATTGTAAGAACAGGCAAGTAAGACAATTTGTTGATTCATCATTAGGAAGAAAAAAGAAATAAAAGATAATAACTTAAGAAGTTTACAGAGGGTTCATTCTATTTATTATCACTACTAACTACATGGCCAAAAGACAATTTTTTAAAAAAGAGGAATAGGAAATTACGATATATTAGAAGAAAATCCAACTTGACACTATGATGATAATCTTACTGAATCTCAGCACCTGTGTTTAAACAAATTTGGAGAAGACAAGGCCAATTTTAGAACCATATCCAGAAAGCAATTACTTCGGAGACAAAATTCCAAAAGCAAATATTGTCCTGGGCTGCACTTCAAAAAATATTGCATTGTTTAAACACATAAGAAACTCTGATCATGATAATTTGAGACTGCATGTTAGACAGTACTATACGGAGATAATAATGCAAACATTTTGACTTGGAAGGGGTGCATAACTAGGGGCACCTTTCTGTGTTTTGAAAGGAAGTTTTAAACTTCAGGAAAAGTTGACTGGAGACAAATGGGAAATATTGACAAAGTTTTTGGAAAGGTTGATTTGAATTAATTTCCAAATAGGTATATGGGATAGCAAAGACCAGTGTGGATAGCTTTAATGAGTAACATAAGCAATGGCTTTGAGGCTTTTAAGAAGTATAAACAATCCAGAGAAAGGAGCATTGGGAAATCTACAAAAATAAGCAAAAGGAAGTGAGAAAGATTTTATTTGGAAGAACAAAGAGAAATATTAGGCTTGCATTTTTTTTTTTGCAAATACTTTAGCCAATGACTATATGTCCTTTTAGTTATATTTGTAATAGGTTGAAGAGGAAAGAAAAATGGGGTCCTTTAGAAATATGATAGGAGAAGCTGGGCATTAAGACAGGAGATTTGTTAATATTTCCTTTTGTTTCTTTTTAAACAAATGAATACAGAATAGAGAAGGTACTAAAAATGATCAAATTTTAGTGCAATTGAGGATCACTTTGTATTGTAACCCCAAAATAAGAAAGGGGAAAAAACTTTATACATTTCTTGAAAGATGAAGATCAATTCTAGAGAAATTGTTTTTTATTGTAATTGTTTGATAAAAGAAAAAAAGAAAAAGATATGTCACCCTTCAGATATTATTTCTAAGAACCACAAAGGATAGTTTTGCCAAAGCCTGAGTTCTGTTTCACTAATCTCTTAAGTATTTTATCTAATCTTTCTGTTGCTAGGCACAGACTATACAATGCCTTGCACTTTATAAATATCAGGGATTATCTATGTTTTTGTGGAGAAAACAATCAAAGGGATGTTAACATTAGTTTAGAAATCATGTATACTTAGTCTGTTACAGAAGCAATCTGAAAGCTTATTCTACTAAAATATCTATAAAATTACACATCCATAATTGGTTTGTATCATAAATTTTTGCATCTCTGTTGTATGATTTTAAACTGCTGATGTATAAAAATATGGAACTTCACAGAAGAGTAAGTAAACTCCATTGAGCTGGCTAAGAAGAGGTATGGAGAACTAATGGCCTCTTCTTTTTTTAAATAAATGATTTTTATTTTATTTATGTTATATGACTCATATTCTCTCCTTCCCCTCTTCCCTCCTCCCTCCTGGAACTGACAAGCATTTCCACTGAGCTATATATGTGTTATCACTCAAAACCCATTTCCATATTATTCCATTTTTGTAATAATCTTTTAAATTCAAAACCTCAAATCATATACATGATCCCTTTTTGATGCCCTCTTCTTAGCTGAACCTGAGAAGTGTAGAGCAGTTGCAATCATAATCACCCTGAAAAGAATGATGAATTTGGAGTCAGGTATTATATATATTTAGAAGTGAGGTGACAGTCAATAGAGTGCTTGGCCTGGAGTCAGGAAGACTCAGACTGGGTCTCAGATACTAGCTGTATGACCCTGAGCAAGTCATTTAATCCTATTTGCCTTAGTTTTCTCAACCATAAAATGAGCTGGAGAAGGAAATGAAAACCTTCTTCAATATCTCTGCCAAACAAAGCCCAAACAGGATTAAAAAGAGCCCGACCTGACTGAAAAACAATACAGTTTTGCTAATAGCAGAGCCAGGAACCACATCACTAGAAATCCGGATAGTTGTTCTGAATGCTCTAAAATTTTCTATGCCATACTTAAAAAAATATCCCGGGGTACTACAAGAACTGGCAGTAATGATTTCTTTCAGAAAACTTTGTTGAATTATTCAGAATGGGCAGGGAGAGGCATTCAAATGCCTAAAAATACATAAAATAACTGAGAATTAACCTACCAGGAAACACGTAAAATTGACATAATTGCATCTATAAAACAATCTTTACCCATGTAAAAGAAGACAAATATATGGGAAACTATTCAGTGTTCCTGTGTGTGCCATGATGGTATAGCAGAAAATGACAAATATATTATTGACATTTTTGATTGATATATATATATGTATGTATGTATATATATAATTCATAGATTTGATGCCAGACTAATAAAGTTATCAGAGGAATGCTATACACCAACAAAAGCAAAAATCTGTTTGGAGGAATGAAAGGTTTAGAATCTCAAGAGAATTGTTGAAAAAAGTAGGAATGAAAGAAGCATAGTTTTTGCTCTATTTTAATGTAGTAATTATTTTTAAAATCTACTTACTACCACTTAAAAAAGAGTAGATTAGTATAAAACAATAGATAAGTAAACATCTGAAGCAATCAAGAATAGGAGCCAGACGTTTTCTAACTCTAAGAACATTAGTTACTGGGAAAAGAATTCTCTATTTAATGAAGACTGCTTAGAAAACTGAAAATAATTTAGGTGTATGTTATCATTTTATACTGTATAATATATTAATCTCAAATTTTCTACTAGAACATTGAAGATCATGTATTTTTTAAAAAGAGAAAGGAAGGAGTTATCTTTTTATGAGTATGGGGGATTATTAATGAAGCAAAGGATAGAGGCAAATATAAAAGTCAAAATCGGAAATTTGAACTATGTAAGTTTAAAATACTTTTTTCATGAAAAATGAATGAAGATTAAAAAAGAGAAAATGTCAGATGGGGGAAAATTGTGTAAAATTTTATTCCATTATGGAAAGGAAATAAAAATATAAGATTCAAACTCTTTCTATAAATAAATTGTTAAAAGATACAATGATTTCTAAAGATATTCAAGATCTAATTGACCATAAAAATATTCCAAAAAGAAATTTTAGGAGAGATGAAAATTAAAGCAACTCTGGTGTTTCAGTTTATATCTATAAAAACTAGAAAAGATGCTTAGAGTGATCCCACTGTTTAGGGCCATCTGCCTCTTGTCCTTTTCACTCTAGGGCCTTCCACAGAAAGGAATTCAGGTTACTGACTTCCTACAGTCCTCCTGAGACCACCACAGAACTAGATCTATCTCTCATTGCCACTTCTTGTCTCCTAATCAGATGTCCATTATTGGTATCTTGACTTCTACCTACATGGCTCTACCCACTCCTTTTTACTAGGGGACTTCAAGTCAACACTTAGGGAGGACCTTGAATAGTTTAACTTCCTTCCTCTCTCAATTGACCTCTCTCTAGAAACTCAGACTGTACCTAGCTTCATTGTTCCATAATTAGAATACTCTTACCTCCTATAGCCATCCTTTTGGTTCTGAACTCTACTCTGGAACAGTATAAGCCTCACTTCCCATTTCCTGCTGTGTATTCTCTCATTCTCCTCTCCTCTCCATCCTACCCCAAAAATGTAGAATTCAAGATCTACCTCTTTCTTATACTTCCCTTATCAGAATACTCTCCTGTTCACCATAGGAGCTATTGTAAACCTTTTCCTCCATCTTCAAGCTTTCCATTGCATTCTCTCCCTTCACCTTCTCAGATGAACAAAATCCATCCTTTACTAAAAAGCTAAGATCAAAAATAAAACCATAAATAAACTAATATGAAAGATATTATGCTCTGATCTGCATCTGATTTCAACAGTTTGGGAAGTAAATAATATCTTTTCTATGGAGGTGGATAGCATCTTTTGTCATAAGTCCTTCAGAATTGTTCTAGATCATTGTATTGCTGAGAGTAGTTAACTCCTTCACAGTTAATCTGTAATAATGCTGTTACTATGTACAGTGTTCTCCAGGTTGTGCTTATTTCACTCTGTATCAGTTCAAGTAAATTTTTCCAGCTTTTTCTGAAACCATCCTGCTTATCATTTCTTATAGCACAATAGTGTTCTGTCACCAATATATACTGGAATTTGTTCAATCCTTCTCAGGAGTATACTTGTAAATGTTTAACAACTGAGTGTCTTAGGGTGAAACTATGCAAGATCCATTTTTCAGTTTAATCTTTATTATTAACATTTCTCCATTATTTTTTTAAGTCAAATAAACAAAGAAACAATAAATCAAGCCCTGTTTTGTAGCATTTGGCATTTACAAAGTGTAAATACTCACTCCCTCCAAAATTTAACAATTGAGTTCTCCTGAGCTGATAAGAGCTCACTCCAGGATGCCCCTGAAATGTTGGTCCTCATTCTCTTCCTACCTATCCAACTGCTCCTTTTTGGTCATCGAGGTCACACTCACTCTTATCCAAGATTCTCTCCTTAGTTCTCTTCTCTTCTTCCTCTATACTATCTCAGTTGGTGATCTCATCAGTTCCCAAGAGTTCAACAGTCATCTCTACATAGATAATTCCCAGATCAATAATTCCCAGCCATGACTTCTCCCTTGAATCCTAGGCTTGCAATACCAATTTACTGTCTTTTAGATAACCCACTTTGAGAGGTCTATCCTGTAGACCTCTCAAAGTAAATATGTCCCAAACTAAAATCATTATCCTTCCTTTCCTCCAAACCTTTCCCTCTCTCAAATGTCCTTATTAAATTAAAGGCACCATCATCCTCTCAGTCACCCAAGTTCACAACCTTGGCCTCATCTTCAAGGGCTCTTTTGTCATCCATCCATAGATCTAATCTATTATTAAGTCAGCCCTGTTGTTTCCAATATCACAGAATATCTCCACTCTATAGCTATCATCCTGGGACAGGCTCTCATCCCTCCAAACGTTGACTATTGCTGTAGCATTCTGACTGCTCTCTCTGCCCTAGTCCCATCCATCCTTCACTCAACTTCCAAAGTGATTTTCCTAAAGTACTTGTCTGACATTGTCACATACCCCGTCTCAATAATCCCTGGGTCTTCCCATTATCTCCAGCACTTCCTGCTGTCCTTGGAACATGACATTTATCTCCTGACTTCAAGTCTTTTCACTGACTCTCCACTGGAAGGCTTTCCTTCTTCACCTCCACCTACTAATTCTCTGACTTCCTTTAAGCGCTTGCTCAAATCTCACCTGCTAAAAGTATCCCTTCTTAGTTTTCCCACTGCTAGTGCCTTTCCTCTGAGATTATATTTGATCTATTTTAGATCTATCTTGTATGCACATAGTTGTTTGCATGTTATCTTCTCCATGAGATAGTGAAACCTTGAAAGCAGGACCCATCATTTTTGCTTTTCATTGTGTCTTCAGTCTCTGATACTGTGCTAGATAGTGAGTAATTAATAAATGTGTCTTCAAGAAATTGTTAAAAGGACAAAAGGAACCATTTAGTAATAGAGGGTTTGATAAAACTGTTGCTTTAAGATCTTGGTAATAGAGTTGTGAATTGGTTTCTCCATTCTGGTTACAGATTTAGAATATGGAAGAAAAATTAATAATCATTGCTTTCAGCCCAGTGATTTCACTACTGGATGCAGAGTCAGGGAGACCCGAATTTGAATTCAGATTCTGATACTTACTAGCTATGTGAAGCTGGGCAAATCACTTAGTTTGTTTTATTTTCCTCAGTTATAAAAAAAAAAAGAGATAATAAGAGAATTGATCTTCCAGGCTTTTTTGAGATAGTTTATAAAATAACGTTTTTTGGTAAAAAAAAAAAGATAAAATGAGATAGTATTTGCAAAAATCTTTGCATAATGACTGGAACATAATAGGCTCTTAATTAATGTTCGTGTCTTTCCTTTCTTATACCTCAATCAGATCAAAAACATAAAGAAAGGTCCAATTGATACAAAAATATTGATGGGAATTTTTTTTTTTGCTGGCAAAGAACTGGAAAGAATGAATTTACTGAAGAGTGACTGAATAAATTGTAGTTTATCAATGTAATGGAATATTGTATTAAGAAATAACAAATGTAGGGGGCAGCTAGTAGCTCAGTGAATTGAGAGCCATGCCTAGAGACAGGGAGGTCCTAGGTTCAAATCATGCCTCAGACACTTCCTAGCTGTGTGACCCTGGGCAAGTCACTTGACCCCCATTGCCTCACTCTTACCACTCTTCTGCCTTGGAGACAATACACATATTGATTCTGAGATGTAAGGTAAGAGTTTAAAAAAGAAGAAATAACAAATCTAATAGAAAATATTTAATTTGTATATGAATTCATATAGAGTAAAATAAATAGGAATAAAAGATAAAAAATAAAAACAATGCAAATGCAGAAAAAATACACTAAGAAGAAGTATAATAAGAAAATGAGAAACCAAAAACAGTCTCAGAGAACAGATAATGACTCATAGTTCCCTGATCTTAACAGGACATCAGACTATTAACGCAAAATGCTGTTTTCATTTTCGGATTCATTTGGTGAAATCGATATTTTAACTGTTGTCCTCTATTCAGGAAATGATTCTGTTTCTAGGAAAGAGGAAGGCAGAGAAGGAATCTCCACCAATGATTATGGAGTTTTTAAAAAGACATCCACAAAAAGTTATGTGTAATTTTTCTGATAGTCACCCCATTCCACATCTGCTGCTCTGCCTGTTTTGTTTTTGTTTTTTTTTTCCCACTCCACAGAATAGAATGCCACTCCCAGGTTAAATTCATCACCTCTAATCTCATGGAAACCTGCTAACCCAATGTTTGACTGACACAAGTTCTCCTAGCCTTGTCTTTGTTCTGATTGGGGTCCTGGAGGGGTACCAAACTCCGTCCCCAATGCCTTTCTTCATAGAGGGCAGAAATTGATTTGGGGGGCTTACTTCATCCTGCATCTGTTCTTTGCCTGTTTTTTTCAACACCATAGAACAAGATGTCCTTGTACAGAGTACTTCTTGGTGTCCTCTCTCTTCCTGTCTCCTTTTGTGTGTTTTTTCCTTTCCTCTAGATTATAAGTAATTTAACTCTCATTTTATTGTTTCCCCATTGCTTCCTACTGTGCCTGGGCACATTTGTTCAGTAATTTTTAGGCCATATCCAATACTTTGTCACCTCATTTGGAGTTTTCCTGGCAAAGATACTAGAGTAGTGTACCATTTCCTCCTCCAGCTCATTTTACTGATGAGGAAACTGAGGCAAACAGGGTTAAGTAGACCAGGATCACAGAGCTAGTAAGTGTCTGAGATACAGATTGGAAAATGAGTCTTCCTCAATCCAGACCTGGCACTCTGTCCATCTAGCTGCTCTATTGCAAATTCATAGTATGGTAGATAGAAAACTAGTCTTGAAGTTAGGAAGAGCTGAATTCAAATACTTTAAGTATTTGCTGTGTGATGTCGAGGAAAGCACTTAACTTCTCTGAGGTTGTCCTCTATTAAAGGTAAGAAACAGTAGAAACCTCAGAGGATTTTTTAAAAACCTTCCCTTCTTCTGTCTTAGAATCAATACTGTGTATTGCATGAGAATTTAACACTAGCCTGAACGAACCCCTATTGTTTTTCTTCCTATCTTATGCTTAGTTTGGGGACTTAAAAGGGAAATTTTCATATTGAATTTAAAGATAGCCCATTCTCTGAAGTTGTCATTGAACCCCACCTTTTGATTGAATTAAGAACCAGGGTCCTTATCTGTATAAGGGAGATGCATAGTCACTGTGGGAGGACCTCAGAAGCCTTGTGCCTCCCTGGCACCAGGAAGATGCTTGCCTTTTATCCCCCATAACTCCTGGCATCCAGATTGAGATCAGGTGTGCCGCGTCAGAGGGACTCAGAAAAAGGGACATCAGTGATAGAAGGTTGAGTCTGGAAAGGAAGGCAACTTCTTGGGCACCAAGGTGAGAGGAGGCAACTTAAGAGAGACTGTACGACAGGCTCAGGGAAGGCAACTAGAAGTGTGTGGGTTTGGGCAAAGGCTGGCTACAAAAGGAGGCTTGTGAAGGGAACAGTCAGCCATGTGGGACTGGTGCCTTTTCTTTCTCCAACCTGCTCTTTTAATTGGTTTAACAAATAATTATAAATTAAGATGCAGTCTCCAGAGAATTTTAATCTTAACAATTGGTTCTAAGGCAGAAGAGCAATAAGGGCTAGGCAGTAGAGTATCAATTAATTAGCAAATCAACAAGCATTTATTAAGTACCTATTTGATATTGTAAACAAAAATTAAATTTATATCTCTAATAATAATACATCATGATTTATGAGGTTTATTAAGGATCATTAGAAATCAAGGAGTAAAGAGGATACAAAATAAAAACCACATGCCTATGGCTAACATTTTCAAATTTTCCCCACCTTACCACCATCACTGCTGATGCTATATCATGCAAAAAAAAAGAGAACATGGGAGGCGTTACTGCCTGTTAAATACCAATAATGTGATCTGACAACGTGGAGATGCAGGAGAGATTATAAGGAATTCTGAAAAATACCAAGGACTTCTGGGGAATGAAGTCAAAGGTTCAAAATGTCCATTTATACAATATTAAGCACTCTGCTAGGGAAGGGAAACAGACAAAAATGAAGCAATCCCTCTGAGAGTTTTGTTTTATTAGAGAAAACAGATACACATGTATGTATGCATGTATATATATGTATGTGTATCTATATATAATATGCATATAACATATATGTTGTGTGTGATATATTTTAATAAAATATAAGTTAAGGGGAGGATCCATTAGGACCAGGGTTTGGAAGAGTGACTTCTCATGAAGAGAAAGCATCTGATCTGAGCTTTAAAGTAAGTTACAGATTCTAAGATGTGGAGGTGAAGGGGCACTGCATTGCCAGCCTAAGAGAAAACCAGTACAAAGGCTTGGAGATGGGAAAGGGAATAGAATGTGAGGAGCACTTTGTCTGGATCACCGAGTTCATGAAGGGTTCTAGATTATCTCTAGCACCTTGTTAGTGTCTATGATAGCAGCTAGTTAGTTCTCTCTAGAAATCTAAATACTTGGAAATCATTGTTGTATTTTTTTTCCTGTCATTATAATTCTTTTTTCTCTATTTTACACTTTGCAATTTATTGCCCTTCCAACTTAACTAATACCAAGTAGGTTCGATGCATTTACACCAGATTCAGTTTCAATCCTCTCCTTCCATTGGGAATTTTGGTTTAAGACAAGGTTGTTATCGATACGGTTATGTTTTCCAAGCTGAAAACAAAAGAGGAACTGAGAGGATTTCAGCAGACTCTCAGAAGTATTCTCTTGAACCCTTGAGAATCCTGGAGGTGAGCTGAGCTGGGTCCTGACAGACTCATGATCCCTGGAAAGCAAAGTCTGCTAATTAGACAGAAAACAGACCCAAAGGCGGTGCTGGGTTTTCCACCTCCCCAGAGCTGCTCTGGAGGGACCACCTCTGTTGAGAGGAGAGTTCAGTCTCCAGGCCTATTATACTCTTGGCCTCTCAGCAAAACCTGTCAATGGCTGTGCTAATGACTGCTGACTGTGATGGGAACCTGGGCCTGCTAAAACCTGAACTGGGAACTACCAAGTTGCTGTACCCAGAGCACTAAATCACCCTCAGATGGAAACAACTCCCAACTCCTCTCAACATAAGCCAGGCTTGAACCAGTGACCCAGGAGCCAAAGACTTCCTATCACATTACCAAGCCAAGGAAGAAAGACTTGAAGTTGCAATATTTTTTCCCAGGGCTTTTCAGCCCAGCTTTGTGCATTTCAAAGGCAGTCTTTGACTTGCCTAAGGATTCCTCTTCCTCTTTTTGGCCCAGGCTCATGTTTCACTGTCATGTCTCTCTTTAGGGAAGGATCTGTCACAATGATCATTGGGAGACTCACATGTGGCACAAGAATGAGTTTACATCCTGTTATCTTTTCTCTGGGGCCCCTGTAGAAAGAACAGGCAACTTGGGCGAGATGGGAAGATAGGAGGATAAGACTCAGGGAGATTTTTGAAGAGCCTTCAAGTTTGAATGTCAGCTCAAATTCCAGGGGAACTTAACCGAATAGGGACATCTCTTTGCACTGGGTTAGAGTTTTTTTGCATGTGCTAAAGTCTCCATGGGGGGAAAATTATTCAGCCAGCACTCACCTACTGTTGATTTTTTTTTCTTTTGCCTGACATATTTCTCTCACCTACCTCCTCCAAATCTTTATCTTTCGCTCCTTAACGCTTTAGCATCCTGGCTTTACCTCATCACAAATGAAACTGAAGACTGTCTCATTGTCAAATCCATTGACCTTTTCCCCTTCTTTTCTCTGACTTGTCAGGATACTTCATACCAATGAATAATTCTCTACTCTTTCTTAAGTCGTCACTTGCCTTTTCTTTTCTGACACTGTGCCATCTTGGTTCTTCTTCTATATTTCTGTCCCATCCTATTCTGTCTTTATCCTACTCTTCCTATCTCCATTGCTAGCCTACTCCCTGCCATTAAAATAAATCCTGCCCAAACCACATTTTTATGTTATTCCTCTCCTTGGGAATCCCTCAGTGATTTCCTAATTACCTATAGCAATAAGGCTGAAACTTTTTTTGCAGAAGCAGAATTTTTGTTATAAACAAAACTCTGGCAGACCCCTTGTAGTAGAATCTCTTAAATTATTTTTAAATGCCTATGAATGGTAACAAATAACATGTGCCTTATTTAAAAATAGAGGCAGCGTGGCTTAGGATATAGTTGGCCTCTGAGTCATGAAGACTTATGGTTAAAGCCCACCTTTGACATATATTGACCCTAGGCAAGGCACTTAACCTCAGAGCACCCCAGGGACCTCTCCAAGACCAAAAGTGGCAAGGAAGTGCCAAACTGCTTTGTAGGAAGGGTTTCCTTACCAAACATTCCCAATATTGATAAGATCTAGGGGGAAAAAAAGAAGGCATAGAAAGGTTGGAAATAAACATGATAAAAGAGATCAAATAATAAAAGGAGAGGCAGGGTGCTCGGGCAGAGAAAAACCCAAGTTTTGGCATAGTGTTAGAGACAATGATTCTACCTGTGGCTAGTCTGGCAGTGGTTACATGACTGCCCCATCTGCAAGAGTCACACTGATGATTGCATTGTCAATGTAGCCATCACCATGTTCCTTAAGCGCTCAGGTTCGCAGTGCCTCTAAGTGTTAGAGAAGATGCCAACAGAAATTGGCAGAGGGAGCTAGCTTCCTTTTGAGGAGCTCCTCACCATGCTAAAAGCACCAGGCAAGAAGAGAAAAGAAAAAGAAGATACATATTTTAAAAATGAAACAAGATCTCTTGAATTCAAGTGCTCCTTTGATCTGCTTTAAAAAGAAAAAAAGAAAAAGCCTCAGAAGTGAGAATTCCCTCCATCTGTCCTACATTTACTTTTTCAAACTTAATTTGTAAAATAGAAAGAGGATTCTGGAAGAATCATGATTGTTTTCTTCCCTCTCCAGGCTCATCTGTGGGACCAGTGAGGAAGAAGTAAGATGGATAATGAGTTATGAACCTGTCTGGCTATCTCAGAAGAGAAGGATCTTTACCAACACACACCAGAATGACGTGAAGGCATAGCCATGGAAGCACATGGGGATTTTATTATGGGGCCCATGGAGGGGATGGACACAGCCAAGTTAAAAGCAACCTGACCTTGGTTCATGACTCTTTATAAATACTAATGAGAGGGTGGGGGCTACAGAAGAGAATGAATTCCAACTGACTCATTGGTGAACATATCTCTTTCTTGGCTATGGTACTCATCATGCCTAAACGTGGTAAAGCCTGCACCTCTTACATTTTTAGGTGATTTAACAACCATCTCAAATTTATTATTTTTTTCACCTCTTATATCCATATATATATATATATATATATATGTATATATATATATCTTATATCCAGCTGGCTGGATGATTGATTTGGAGTCAGGGAGACAGGAATTCAAATTCAGGCTCCGATATTTAATAGAAATATAACCCTAATTTATTTCCTTTACATCTCTGGGTCTCACACCTGGAGATGGGAGGTTCTAGGTTCGATTCTGGCCTTAGATACTTCCTGGCTGTGTGACCTTAGGCAAGTCATTTAACCTCCATTGCCTAGTCCTTACTGCTCTTCTGCCTTAGAACTGTATTGATTCTAAGACAGAAAGTAAGGGTTTAAAAAAATCTCTGAGCCTCAGACTTTTCATTTGCAAAATGAAAACTTTGGACACTAGACGGTTTCTAAGGTCTCTTACATCTTTAAATCTTTGAGTCTATGATCCTGTGAATCCTCTCACTCACATTCTAATTTCTGAAGAGTTTTGCCCTCCCCTGGGGGTAGGGACAGTATTAGAGGAGGATGAGACCTCTGATGGGCATTGAGCTCTCCAGTTTCTGATTGATCTTTTCCCATATAATTGACTTAATCTTCTGTAAAATATTTTTCACAATTATTTCCCTTTCCTGCCCTTCACCAATTAGAACAATTCTAAACCAAATAAAATCAAACAAAGCCCTTATGAAGAACTGATCATTTAGAGTCAACTTCTTGGAGACTATTTTGGCTACCAATATTTCATTTTATCATAAAGGAATAGAATAAAGAGATATAAAATAGCAGGAAATGGTTGGGGGAAAAAACCCAGGTCAAGCTCTATATTCAGTTTACTCTTCTCACTACTAGACAAAATGTGACTCTCCTATTATGTGGTCTAGAAATATCACTGCAGAGAGAGAGGAAGTAAAAGAGAAAACAGCATAAGTCTTGGTAGAGGATGGAAATTATTTCTATTCTAATCAGAAGAGGGGAGAAAATTCCCTGGGATGAGGTGATTAGCACCCTCTAAATTCAGCACCCAAGGACAAAGCTTAATTCATCCTACTCCAACTTTTAAGGCTGAACCTTCTTTTTAAGTTGTCTTCCTAAAATTCAACCATTTCCATTCTGAATTGTTAAAGAAAATGAAGTTGTATTTCCCATAATTCCATATTTCCTTCAGTTAAGCCTTTGGACATGAACTTCATAGGGAGGGAGCACATTTTCTCTCTTTAAGGGGAAAGATCAGCTAACATGGATATATTCTTTGGATTTGTATCTCTGGTAGATAGCAGAGTTCCTGGCACATATTAGGCACTGAATAAATACTTGTTAATGGAGTGACCAATTTCTCCAATTCAATTATATTGCTCTTCTCCCTTCTTTTGCTCCTCTATCTTGATACTATTTCTCTGGTTTATTTTCCTTCCTTGGGAACTGAACTAAATCAGCTGGCATGTAACAAGCTATTGTATAGTTTACTTATGGCCACCACTGATACTTCAACTTTTTTGGGGGGGTTGGAGGAGAATGTTAAGCAATGGAGAGAAGTTACAGGAAGGCAGTTAGGATGGTGCAACCTTAGGAAAAAAAATCATTAAACCTCTATCAGCCTCAGTTCCCTCATCAGCAAAATGGGAATAATATTTGTTGTGAAAAATCATCAACATCATCTTCATCATACATGTACAAAAATATATACATGTAGACATACACATTCATAAAATGTACATTTATCTATACTGCTTTGTAAACCTTAAGTCAATGTTTGAATGCTATTATAATTTTTATTAAATATCTTAAGGACATGATATATGAGGATCCGTTAAAGAAACTGAAGCTGTTTAACTCAAAGAAGAAAATACTTTTAGGGGGCAGCTGTTGTCTCTGTGGATTGAGAACTAGGCCTAGAGATAGGAGGTCCTAGGTTCAAATGTGGCCTCCGACATGTCCCAGTTGTGTGACCCTGAGCAAGTCACTTAAACCCCTTCCCCTAGTCCTTACCACTCTTTTGCCTTAGAACCAATACACAGTATTAATTAAGATGAAAGGTAAGGGTTTAATGAACACTTCTAAAATGCATAGAGGCATGAATTTTTCTCTAAAGTAAATAATGTGTCTTGTTTCACAACATAGCAAACAAGGAGATGACAATATATGTACAACCTATATCATATTAACTGGCTTTTTGGAGAGAAGGGAAAATAAAAGCAAGATATTTAGAATTTTGGACATAATTCATATGAGAATTTTTTCCCTGGGATAAGCATATTTGTTACAATTTATTATGTATTTATAACAAACATATAATATTATGCTCCATATTTTGTTATATATTTAAAATAAATTATAACTGAAAATATAATTAAAAAATAAAGTCCAGTGGGGGATGCATTGATGCTGGTTCCTTCTTTGATTTTTCACATCACTATCACTTCCCATAATTCCAGTAGAACCTTTTCTTATAACAAATTAGCAGAGCAGCTTTCCCTTACTCTGTTAATTCCAGTTTTTTGCTTAGCTAATTATTTCCTATTTATCATTGAAATAGTTTACATAATATGTGTTTGTTTGCATGCAAATAGAATATTTGTTTTTTTTCTGTAACTTAGCATACACATTCCCAAAAAGCACTATGCTATCTGTATAAGAGGGGCACAAAACTCAAAAACTTCATTAGTGACATACTAAAAAAAAAGACAAGAATCTAAAAATAATATCTCATGTTGTACAATTGTTTCTCCATGACAACTATTTTTACCATTTTAAAATTCACCCAGAGACACTCTTTTTAAGTATTCATGGAGGAAATTGGAATGAGGTAGGTAATCTTTTGTCCTATCCCTCCATCTTCCCAAAATGCAATTCAAAAATGGTAGCACCAGTTTATATGAGCTACATAGTTAACACATACAAATACAATAACAAATAGTGGCCATGTCAGTACTGTCAGGAGGCAGGAGCAAGTTGGACATTCTGTGATCTTGGGATCTTGGGCGTGAGGTCAAATGGAAAAAGAGTGAAGGTGAGAGTTATATAGACCACAATCTCCCATTGATACTCATATACCAGAAGATGTATAACGACACTTTAAGTTGACAACGATCTGGTTTGTTTGATGAAATGATGAAAGAAAGGTCAGAGTTTGTGAGTTATTATAAAGTTGTCTGCAATCCCATCATTTTTCATGGGTAAAAGGGTGAAAAAGTAGAAATTCATATTATGCTAAAAATTTTTCCCAACAACTACAATGGAACAAATTTGCATTTTCAAAACATATGAGACAGCAGAGCAGATTATACTATGTTCCTTTGTGCCTAGTACAGGTGGAGAAAGGGTGGGATGGAAAGCAGAGTAGAAACAAGTTATACTTTATGGGGAAATATGAAAGAAATAAAATAATTTCCACTAAGAAAAAATCAATGCCAAAACTAATCTTCAGGAGAATTTCAGGACCAGTAGAACAGTATATAACAGCCATCAGCCATCTAAGAGAATGTTTTATTGTCTTTTAGTTCAGAATAAGTATTTACCATTAGAGATAGGAAAAGTTTTTGTGGGAGGTTGGTGAGTGGGCAACTTGGAGATAAGGAACACAGGAGAGAAACTTTGAAAGGAACAGAATATTTGATCTTTCAGTTATTTGCTCCTGGATTATGGATGGAAGCTGGGAAAATCCATCTATTTGGGTGAGAAAAGGGACTAAACATTTCCCCACAATGGGAGAATATGACTCTGGTTTCCTGTAGCTGGGACAGGATTGTATATTTGTACCAAGAGATAATGAGGTGTTAGTACTGTAGGGAAGAAGTGTTAATTTAAGTGCATCACTAGATTGGCTAGAGTTGAACATATTTGTGCTGTTTTATAGGTATTGGATTTAGGGCACCTTGGCTTCTAGGGCATCTGCCAAAGTCTGGGCTTTTCATGCAGCTGGGATGTCAGTGATTTTTAAAAAACACTTTGTGTTTGCCTTGGTGTATGTTTCTGTAGCTTCATTCCAAACATAATCAGTTTATAGAGAATCTCAATTTCATGTCTCCATGTTTATCTCTCAAATTCACTGTGAATCATTTTAATAACCCTTTAAAATCACCCAAAACCATCCCATATGGCTTCCTGACCTCATGCTTAATAACTAATGCAGGGACAAATGATCATAAAAATGAAATATTCTTTAGGATGCTCAAGTCCCTTATTCTACTGCCCCTTAAAGAGATAGTGTAAACTGATCCAAAAGCCCAGATAGGAAATGAGAGTGACCTCATCCTCTCTCTTGGCACCAATTGCCACTGCCCTTGTGGATAACTCCTGAGACAGGGCCACTCCCTTTGGATGTCTCAGAGAAAGACTTAGGGAAAGGCTTTTTAGCCCAAAGACTGTGTTAACACTTTGTATGCCTACTTGGAGTTAAACTAAAGCTATCTGGTCTGATGTGGCATTCACTCAAGGGATCCAGTTCCAGAGTCTTGTTATTTTGAACTCCTCTTAGGAATGTGGGTCCAGATTTGTCTGCATTTGTCTGGAAGGAAGTATTGTGGGTAGCTAGAATTTGGGGTATCAAGTAGGAAGAGCTCAATTCAAATCTTCTGGTATTTAATAACTGCTTGACAACAGAAAATTCACTTAATGGCATTAAAAAAAAACATAGAATGATAGAGATGAAGATTTCTGTAGCCATTTAGGAGAAGCCAAGAAGACTCTATTACAACTAGTCAATGAGTGGTCATCAAAGGTTTACTTAAAGACCTCCAGCAAAGGTTTTGTAACATCTGAACAGCCAGAGGTAGCCCATTCTATTTTTCAATATTTCTGATTTTTAGGTGGCACAGTGGTTACAGTGCAAGTTCTGGAATCAAGAAGACTTCTCTTTCTGAGTTCAAATCTGACCTCAGACACTTAATACTTCTGTGACCCTTGGCAAGTCACTTAACCATTATGACTCAGTTTCCTCATGTGTAAAATGACCTGAAGAAGGAAATAGCAAATCACTTCAGTATCTTTGTCAAGAAAATTAGAAATGGAGTCAAAAATATCATGACAGAAATGAGAAAACAACAAAATAGTCAAGAAGTTATTTCCTTATATCAGGTCTAAATTCTTTTCTTTGGAACTTCTACCCATTTTTCCAGGTAGCACTATATAGTATAGAGATGTCAAGCTTTTCCCTATCTTGTAAAACCACCTGGTTTGACCTGAACCACAGTAAAATACGATAGGGAAAATGTTTAATAAAATAAACAAAAATACAATGCCACATAATTAATGTTGATTTGGTTTTTAGGTCTATATGCAATCCTTTCTATTTAAATTTGGCACCTTTAATGTAATGGATAGATTGCTAGACTTTGACTCAGGAGGACTTGATATTTACTTGATGTGTTACCCTGGGGAAGTCACTTAATCGCTCTCTGCCTCAGTTTACTCATCTGTAAAATGAGGGGACATGAATTGATGGCCTCTAGCTCCAAGTTTATTATTCCATGAAATCTAATCTCTTTTCATATGAAATCTTTAAAACACTTCAAAATGACTGTCATACTTCTCTTCTTCAGGCTAATCATCCTAAATCTATTCCACTAATTATCCTGTAGGACCAATCTCATAGGTTGGTCTTAAATGAGTTAACAAAGTAGTGCATATAAAAAGCTTTGCAAGCATTTATAAATACTGAATAAATGTTATTTGTTGTTAAGATATAGGACATATGAATCATATTAAATTCCCTAATTGGACCAAAATGACTATGAACTTTAAAAGGGACAGTCTCAGAATTATAACCAATGCTTAAGCATCTTCAACATCTACCAAATAGGAAAAGAGCAGGTCAATTCGAAAATAAATTCTTCTTTTAAAATATTTGTCTTGTCCATTAACACCAAATTTCCACCAGATTATTTTTCCATTCTTATTTTATTTTTTCTCATGTAATTACACTTAGTACATAGTCCTTACTCCACCACCACCACCCCACCTCCACCAGCCCGGTTGTGCATGTTTCAGTGTATATAATTTCTTAAAGTTCTCTCTGGTTTGTTTAGCAATTCTCATACTTCAGAATGATCCTTAATTTACCTTAGTGGATTCCCTTTCCTTTCCCTCATTTCTTGTGCTCCCCTCTTCCCATAGATCATTTGAAATATATTATACAGAAACTATGATGTAATGTAAGGACCATTGGGAATAATAAAAATTCAAGAAAACTCCATTAGATTTTCCCAGATATAGAAAAAGATTCAGTTCCTTTTCCTGTGAAACTTGAGTACTAGAGTCTCTAAAAGGTTAAAGTGGAATAAAACTCAATGGACATTGGAAAGACACATGGTGGGCATCAGTTATGTGGCATGCTACCAACCAAGAATTATATGAAATACATATAGTAAAAAGGATGTCATGAGAGAGATGTATGACCAGAAAAAAAATGGATCATCTCAAAGGATACCTGATATACAAACCATATGTTCCATTGTTATGGTGAAATGTTAAGAGGACAAAAAGAATGCCCTATATCTTAGGGGCATTGATTAGTCTTTTCTTTTAATTTAGTTTAATAAAAGTGAAATGTATTTTCAAGTGGACCAGAGTCATGCAGTTTAAGAGGTCATGGGGGTTGCAATGTGCATCACTGAAGGGAATCCTCACATCAATGAAATCACAGATCCACTGAATATAAAAGTAAGAAAACTCTTCAGCTGCACATTTGTGTATTTTTTGAAGGACTTTTGCCTTAGAATTTTCACAATGTTTGAAGGTGGCTGTTTGAGTTCAGAAAGAAAATAATGAGGAGAGAAAGATGTGACCTGGAGGAAAGTTGATTTTAAATGGGTTTAATTCACAATTGAAATGTGCAAAGCATTTTAAGATGTGTATTGTAATACAATTGCTCTGATGAATCACTACACATCTGGGTCATTTGGGCTGGGCCCTGAACTGCACTGGGAAAAAATGCCAGAGAGGGGATAGATTTTATTTTCTACCTAAATATCAGATGTACTTTTTAATCAATTTCTTTTTTTGGTGAATTTGGTAGATTTTTTTTAACATTATTCTTTTTAGACATGGAAATCACATTAGTAAATGATTTGACTCTTCCATATACTATTCATTTTGCATCTGCTATCTTATCTAGAGAGGAACAACAAATTCCCAGTTCTTTGGGGTTCTTCTTAATTCTTAAAATGTCCCTAAGGCAGCATATTGACCTGATGTGGGAAGGTCACTCACTATATTGACCTTCTATTTTCTAGCTACTTTGAAGATTCCTCCACTTCTCTAACTGTTAAGATCTGGAACTGGCCCAATTATTTGCAGCTGCTTCAATGTCTATGAGAAAAGGATAGTTTTTTTTAAAAATGGCTGAAAACATTCATTTTATAGAGATATGAATTATTGGGTTTGTCTGTGTTTTCTCCTTGTTTCATTCTCTTAATGCCTTTTAAAATTTCTCCCAGTTTTTTTAATCAATGTGTTCTAAATAAATGCTTTTCCTTGCTCCTACTCATGTGCTGCTAAACTTTGAGTGAGGAAATTGTGAGACTGTGTTGACTGGAACCAGTAGAAATTACATGATCTCAACTGGACCTTTACTGAAGT
Source organism: Monodelphis domestica (assembly GCF_027887165.1). Lineage (NCBI taxonomy): Eukaryota > Metazoa > Chordata > Mammalia > Didelphimorphia > Didelphidae > Monodelphis > Monodelphis domestica. The sequence goes on along the minus strand of NC_077229.1, from coordinate 140,890,582 downwards.
AATTTTTTTTACATCCCCTTAATTCATACATTTTCCCCTTCACCACAGCAGCTTTCCCATACTCTTCATCCCTTCTCAAACCTGTCCTGGTGACCGTTCTGCCACCCATACTCTCAACTGAAAACCTCGTCTCATATTTCCCTGAAAAAAAAGCAGACCATTTTCTGAGAATCCCGTCTTCCTTCATCTTTATCTCATATAACTAAATAACTACTACCACTTTTTCCTTTACCTCTATCTCACTTGGAGAGAGCCCTTCTCCTTGCCAAGGCAAACCTCTCTATAAGTACTTGTTATTCCATTCTAAACTGTTATCCAATATCTCGATGCCTCTCATCATCACTTCTTTCTTGCTTATATTCAGTCTCTCCATTGTTTACTGGCTGTTTCCCTATTGGCTACCAATAGGTTCAATTCTCCCTCCATCCTCCAAAAACTCTCACTTGATTCATCTTGCCATGTAGCTCTCCTCTTTGTGTTTAAACTCCTCAAGAGGGCCAGATGCAATTGATGCTAACACTTCCTTTCTTCTCATTTTCTTCTGAAGTCTTTCCAGTCTGGCTTCTTCCTTCATTATTCCACTGAAACTATCCTCTCCAAAGTTATTATGATTTCTTGAATGCCAAATATAATGGCCTTTTCTCAACCTTCCTACTTCTTGACCTCTCTAAAACCTTTGATAGTGTCTACCACTTCTTCACTCTCTTCTCCCTGGGTTTTTGTGACCCTTTTCTCTTCTGCTTCTCTTCTTAATTGTCTTATCAATATTTTGATAGTTTCCTTTGTAGGATTTTTATCTAAAGGCATGCTACTTAACTGTGAAAATACCCCAAAGCTTTGTCCTTGGCTCTTTTCGTAATTTTTATTCTTTCCATCGTGATCTCATGTGCTCATATGGATTTAAACATCATCTCTGGGTAGATCATTCCCATATTTATTTGTCTAGCTCTAACCTTGCTATTGACCAGCTTCACATCTCCAATTGACTATTGGACATATTGAAAGATAGACATATAGACATCTAAAATTTGACAAGTACAAAACTAAACTCATTATCTTTCCCCCCAAATCCTCTCCTAGCCCTAGCTTCTCTATTACTGAGGAGGGTGCTATGATGTTCCCAGTCATCTGGGCATACAAAAGAGGAAATATCTGTGGAAATTTTTTTTAAATAGCTCTGAATCATGAACACAATCTGACCAATCATGCAACAATAGTTAGTATCCCCCAAACAATGGGGCAATACATCTTTATTAGGAGAATATTGAGGATAGAATATCTCATCAGTCAATTTCTAAATGTTTTGCTATTCTTGCCTTCTTCAATGAAATTTGGAGGCACCAGATTCATCTGATTACCTATTTTGTGTTTAATTGTTTTTTAAGAGAAGAAATATTTTACAATTTTTGCTGTCTTCTGCTTAGATGCTTTTCTTTTACCACATTCACTGAAAATTTAGAGGATGATTACTTTTCAAAATAAAATTGTGTGTTTACAAGAAAATTTTCTTCCCAGATGAGGTGCTTTTTTCAACATTAAATAATAATTCAAGAAAGCCTTACCAGAAAGCAAATTTTAAGTAATATGTTTTCCCAGTCTACAGATAGGGAAATGGAGTCTCAGAGAACTGGGACAGGCAGTCAGTTAATTTTTGTTGAATGAAAAAGAATTGAAATAATACATCTGTGTAAGTTGGTTCAAGAAGTGAAAATAGCAGACAGGATTCCTGTCCTAACTATTACACACACTGTGGGTAGCATATGTTCTCTCATGTGAAAGAGATATTGGATTTATTTTGTTTCACCCCAGAGAGCAAGTAGATGTTTCAAAGAGAGAAAATGAATAAGCAAGTCAGCAAACAAAATCAATCCTCCTTTTGGTTGAGAACCACTCAAAAGTGGATTGAGATGCTTGAGCACGTAGAAGACTCACCTTCATGGTAGTCTTCAAATTGTCTGTACAATAACTTGCTGGCTAGTGCTATTGTTGTGAATATTTCTTCAGGCATAAATCAGAACAGATGACATTAGAGGTTCCTTCCTAATTTGAAATCTTGGGATTGAGTATGTCTGTGCATAAAGGAATATCCTGGGTATATGTCAATACTTTTATTATGGATAGACACAGGCACCATGAACTAGGGGAGAGCCCCAACCACTGAATACTGACCACATGGTGTTAGTCCAGTCATTTTATGCCTCTAGTCCTCCATTTTTCCCATGAGTAAAATAAGGAGGTTGGACAAAATAAAATCTATGATCTCTTCCAAGTCTAAATTTATGATTCTCTTATCTGTTCCTGGGAACTCAATAATCATGATTTTTGTAAATGAATTACATATTGATATATTTAGCTTGAGTCTTTCTCTTGGGCTCCAGTTAGTATTACAAGCTTCCTTGTGGACATTTCCAGTGTGATATCCATTAGACAGCTTCAACTCAATGACAACATTTCCAGAACGGAAATCATCCCCCCCCCTCAAAATTTAATCCTCCTCCAAATCTTACTATTTCTATTGAGTGTATCATCATCCCTTAAGGCTTCCAGGTTCACAACTTTGGCATGATCCTTTATTCCTCATTCTCACTCATTTTCATGTCCAATTCCTGGCCAGGTCCTGTTGATTCTATCTTCACATTGCTACCAACCGTCTTCTCCTCCTCACTCACAGAGCTAACACCATGTTTTAGGCTTTCATCAGCTACAACCATCACAGCCCACGAAGTGGTGTCTCTGCCTTAGGTTTCTCCCCTCCATCATTCTCCTAAATCATCTTCTACAGTGCTGCCAAAGTGACTTGTCTGAACCTGCTCTTTTCCTGTTCATGTCACTTCTTGTTTCTTGCCTTCAGATCAAATACAAATTCCTCTTTCTGTTTGGCATGATTTGGGTCCTGGCTACCTTATTGTTCTATAATAGAAATTAACTGGTCTACCTGCTATCATCCAATCATAGAATTCAATATCCTTCCTCCATACCTTTCCCAGGTTAATTCTTATTCCTGGAATACACTCTGCCTATTTCTCTTACAACCCTTAGCTTTCTTCAAAACTCAGCTCAACAGTCTTCTTTTTTCTTTTCATTAAGTCTGTTCTGATCACTCCCAGATTATATTTCTCTCTCATATTATGCAAGAAATTAATTTGTATTAATTATGTATATATATATATGTATATATATATATATCTTATATTTTTGTACTCATATTCTCCCCCTTTCTCCAGTAAAATATATACTCTAGGGAGCAGCTGAGTTGCTCAGTGGATTGAGAGCCAGGTCTAGAGACAGGAGGACTTGGGTTTAAATCTGTCCTCAGATACTTCCCAGCTGTGTGACCCTGAGCAAGTCACTTAACCTAGCCCTTAATACTCTTCTCCCTTTGAACCAATACATAGCATTGACTCTAAGGTGGAAGGTAGGGTTTAAAAAAAGAATATATACTTTGAGATATGTAATAGAATAGAGGATAGAGGACTGAGCCTGGAGTCAGGATGATCTGGGTTCAAATCCAGCCCCAAATATTCCTTAATTATGTGAATCTAGACAAGTCACTTAATCTCTATCTGGATCATTTTCTTCATCCATAAAATAGTGATAATAATAGTGCCTTCCTCCTAGAATTATTATGAGTAAAAAATGAGACATTTTCAAAATGTTTAACACATTGCCTGAAGTATAATATGCATTTGAATTCTTCCTTCTTTCCCTTCTTCCTTCCTTCCTTCCTTCTTTCTCTCCTTCCTTCCTTCCTTCCTATTTTTGTAGGTAGAAATTTCTTTTTTAAAGTATATTTTGTTTATTTTATTAAATATTTCTCAATTACTTATAAAATGTTTCATATTAATTTTAAAAATTTTAAAAATCTGAATTCCAAATTCTCTCTCCCATTTCTAAACCTCCATCTTCCTTGAAAGGACAAGCAAATTGATAATAATAAAAATATGTGTGAAGTCAGAAAAACATATGTCCAGTTATTACCAATGTTGCAAAAGAAATCAGACAAAAAAGAAAATAAGAAAAATAAAATAAATATGCTTTGATCTGTATCAAGAGTTCATCAGTTCTCTGTCTGGAGGTGGATAGCATTTTTATCATGAGTCCTCCAAATTAATCTTGGATCATTTTCTTGAACAAAGAAACAGTCTTTCACAATTGATCGTAATCAATACATATGGTTATATAGCATGTTATACATACATATGTGTATATATCTATTTCCCTCTACACATGAATATATACCCACACATGTTTCCTTCTTTGAACCAATTTAGATGAGATTGAAGTTCAAGCATTGCCTGCCCCCATATTCCTGATTATTCTTTCTGAATACCTCTTTCATGTAAAATAATTTTCCCCATTCTTTCTCTCCTTTCATCTTCTCCTCTTTCCCATCTACCTTTTATTTACATTACCCCAATATAGTCGACATACTCTCACATCTTTCTAAATAGAATCCTTCTAACTAACTTAATAATGATAAAGTCCTTAGAGTGATATGTATCATCTTCTCATAAAGGTAAAAATTTAACATTATTGAGTCATCATTTCTCTTTCATGTTAACCTTTTTATGCTCCTCTTTATTTATTTATTTTTTGGTCACCACTTATTTCTGACTTCCTAAGTTTTTAGGAGCTGGAAGATTCTTACTTTATCACTCCAGAACTCAATTTGTGGTGCTATTTTAAAATTGCTTGTAAGGGAATATTGGGAGAGCTCAGTTGAGTGATTACTTTGCTCCACCATCTTGACTCCATCTCCTGGAAGTATAGTGATATTGTTTTATATAGATAGAGATATACCCCAGTGCCTAGGATAGTACCTCTTAAATGGTAAATGCTTCATTATTTTTGTTATTGAATGAATTAATGAAACTGTACAGCATTTATCACTTTCAGATGAGTTTTGAAATATGTAATGTGAGAGTAAGTAGCAGAAATATAATGTAAGCCTTTCATTTTCAGAAAAAGATGCTGAAGTCCAGAGATGATATTTGAGGGATGGATTCTGGTTTCAAATTTGGCTCTTCCATCACCAGTGTTTTCTCCACTATACCAAGTTGCTTATAGAATGAGTGACCATTAAAGTTCTGTGAAATTTAGAAGTTCCACAAATCATTGTTTTTGTATTTTAGTATTACCTTCTTGTCTAAAAGAATGATGAGAGGAGATATGTCAGCTTATGATTTTCTTTTGTGATTTCATATTTCAAATGGCATATGAAAAACTGTTATCTTGACACTGAATTTGAGGTAAGGAAAGTCACAAAAGTCTCAAATGTTTTTTGATATCTCTTTTTTGCCAAATTTCCTTTCCTTCCCCAACCTTTTACAAACTTATTCCCTTGTCCTGTATATACATCCCTGTCTCTTAGAATTAGCAGATGTGTTCAGAATGTTTTTTGAGCTCATTACCTCCCTCAGTAGTTTATCTTTTGATTTCTGTTCAATGAACAAAGAAGGAAGAATGGAACAAGCATTTAAGTGGCTACTATATCCCAGGTGCTATGAAAAATATTTTATAAATATCTTTTCATTTTTATGGTCCACAAAAAATCATGGAAATAGGTGGTATTATTAGCTCCATTTTATAGTTTGATAAACTGAGGCAGAGGATGTTAAATGATTATCCCAGGGTCATAGAGCTAGTAGTGTCTGTAGCTGGATTTGAATTTAGGAGATTATTCATTCCAGATATTCACCATGCATATTTCTAAATGCAGGACCAGACAAAGTATAATTTTGGAAGAACATGCTTTTTGGAAGAATGTTTTCCTCCCTTTTAGATAACCCATAATAATATAAATATAGAGTGTATTACATGTACAGGGATACAAGAATGTCCTGTGATTTCATCAGTGCAGGGAACTCTCTTCTCCAAGAATAACTCAATAGATAAATCCTTGGGAGCTTCCTGAAGACGTGAAGGTTAAGTGACCTTCAAAGGTCTCACAGCTCGTAAGTGTCAGAGACAAAATTCAAACCAACTTCTTCAGCCAAAGCTAGTGTTCTCTCCACCAAGCCAAGCTGCTTCTGAACTAAACTACATACCACCCATGAGTATAGATAAAGACCTAGAATTTAAATCCATATTTATTTTCATTAGCTCTAAATTGCCTTTTTTGGAGCAAGGCAAGTGTTCCAGATCATGAATGTGTGTGTGTGTGTGTGTGTGTGTGTGTGTGTGTGTGTGCTTAGCCCTAACATATTATTTTCATTAAACAATAAACATTTTCATGGTGTGATATTATTTCATCTATCACTTAACACTTTACAAATGCTATGCCCCTTACTTCCACAGCTCGAGGAAAGGCAAAACAGCTGTCAAATAAGCACTTTTAAGTATGAATTAACATTTTCTATAGCTATGGAAAGGCTTAACTTTATAAAAACAACTACTTAAAGATCAAATGGTGTTACCACATAGTTCTTTTTTTTTCTTACTTAGCAAGTGGTGATGCCTTATCCAAAGCAGAGAGCTCTTCCAGAAAGGGATGGATGGAGGATGGGGAAAGGTTGGTTTCTGGTTACATGTATCCTTTCTGAATACACGTGAGACCCCCTTCCCTTCCAACTCATCATATGAACATGGGAAGAGAAAGATACCCAATAAGAATATCCCTGGCACAGAGGCAGATCATGAGGCTATGCTGAAGGGAAACTTGTCACTAAGCCAGGTTGTCTAAATTATTTCAGCATGCAGCTGGAACATGAAAGGCTACAGAACAAATAAGGAGGCACCTGCTTATTTTGAATAGTGAGGCAGAGCACCATGTCTGTGTAAGAAGACTGTTTTGTGACTCAGTTTCTTCATTTGTAAAATAAAGCAGGTGGTATTGGTAGCCCCTAAGGTCCCTCTAGGTTCTAATTCTAGGATCCTATGGTCCCTCCGACCTGTGCCAAGGAACCAGAATCTTGTGAAAAAAAGAAAACAAAACACTTCTGTTCTCTTCCTCCTGAAAGAAATTTTGATTGCACAAAGCAACTAGGCAATTAGTCTTCAATCAGCTGAACTTTTCCTCTTTCCATGCAGGTGGATGAGAAGGAGAATGAGTTTTGTTGACCATGTTTTGTTTTCCATACACCAATCATGGAAACATAGCAATCTGGGACTCATGAGAAATTAGTTTCTTTTTCTACATAAATACACCACTTTTCCTTCAGAAATTATTTTCTAACTCTGGAAGATGCTGAAACTCCTTTGGATCCTCTCCATTTGATTCATTTTTTAACCCAAGGAAAGAAGCTCTGATTTCAATGATATGTAGAAACTCCCTCCACTGTATGAAGATATAACTCATCTTCAAATAATTTTTGAAAGAAAGAGAAACAAGGAAGGAAAGAAGAAAGGAAGGAAGGAAGAAAAATAGAAAGAAGAGAATGAAAGAAAGAAAGAAAGAAAGAAAGAAAGAAAGAAAGAAAGAAAGAAAGAAAGAAAGAAAGAAAGAAAGAAAGAAAGAAAGAAAGAAAGAAAGAAAGAAAGAAAGGAAGGAAGGAAGGAAGAAAGGAAGGAAGAAAGAAAGGAAGAAAGAAAGGAAGGAAGGAAGGAAGGAAGGAAGGAAGGAAGGAAGGAAGGAAGGAAGGAAGGAAGGAAGGAAGGAAGGAAGGAAGGAAGGAAGAAAGGAAGGAAGGAAGGAAGGAAGGAAGGAAGGAAGGAAGGAAGGAAGGAAGGAAGGAAGGAAGGAAGAGAGAGAGGGGGAGGGAGGGAGGGAAGGAGGAAGGAAGGAAGGAGTGAGGGAGGAGGGAAGGAGGAAGGAAGAAAGGAGTGAGGGAGGAGAGAAATACAGTTGAGTATCAAAAAAAAAGATGTATTTAAGGCACTTTGCAAACCTTTAATGGAAATGTCTATGTTGATGATGATGATGATAATGATGATGGGACTTTTGATAAGTAAATCCACTTTGTAAAATGAAGGGAGATGCAAGACTAGATTTCTTTAAAGACCTTTTCAATACTAATTTAATGATCTCTACTACTGATTTGGGGTATGTTCCACCCTAGCAAACTAGCAAGGCCCCAGTAAAACTCAAGGACCATGACTCTATAATGGATACCTTCAATAATTGTTATGGTCTTAACATTATATTCAGGAAAAGGGGCTAGCGTAACTCATTGTACTTCATTGGACCTAGGTAAAGAAAGGAATACTTTTGTCCTTGACAAGTTGAGTGACTTCACTTAACTTCACAGGGCCCAGGAATATAAGATTTTGAGCCAGAAGGAGATTTTAAATTAATTTGACTTACTTTTCTTTAAGGAGATTTGCTGCTACTAGGGGACATATTTTTTTTAAAGTTCTAGAAGTTATTTTCCTAAGGGAGAGAAAGCAAATTTTTGAGGGAGAGGTTAAGAAAGTCAAGGACATCTCTGATTCATGAGGTGGCACCAGAACTGTTCTTTGAAGGAAATTAGGAATGTTCAAGGAGATGAGGCAGAAATACTTCCTGATGACATGGTAGTATGAGGAGAGTGAGGTACTAACAGGTGATCACAGAGATGAGAAATTGATTATCCCCTACAGGGCATAGTTAGCAGGTCAGTTTGACCAAAGAAACTTGCTAGTCTAATCCCCTCATTTTAAAAATGTGGAAACCAGAGACCAGAGAGTTTTAATTGTTTGCCTAAGGTCACAAAGATAATAAGTGATGAAGGAAGGATTTGAATCTAGATACTCTGACTCCTAACTTTTCTTTCACTGAGACAAGCAACCTCCATCAAGAAACAAGTCTAGAAAAAAGACAGAAATAAAGAAGTGAATCTTCTCAAATTTCAAAATTAAGGGATGATTGGAAAAAAATCACACCTAGGGCTATATTCACATTTCCAACTTGAGCTCTCTTAAGAAAGGCATTTAATGTTAATGAACTTTCTAGTGACTTGGCTTCAAGTATTTGCTATGGTTTCTAAGTCAGCAACAAGAATGGGATATGTTTATGGGATTTAGGGTTGAGTCAAAATACTTTCTTCATAATTCTTTGAATGGAAACCTTGGGACTTTTTCTGGCTATGATTATTTTATTTAATGACTAAAATGTGTTTTGACTTGACACAAATTAGCTTGTACCATTTTGCCACAATTAAATGTGTAAGGCCTGGAGATTATTCTTGTTTATTTTGAAAAAAATGGCTATGTTTGTTTATTCTTCATGTGAAGCTCACGGGAAGCCAAATCCACATTTGAACAAGGCTGCCTAAGACATGGATGCAATTTGGTGGTGAGTTGGAAGTGACACTATTCTCATGACCTTTACCACTTTCACCTCCTACTCATCACAGAAGGTGGAAATGTTAAGCAATACAGTCACTTGTGTGTTAGAGATCTGAGAGAAGCACCCACCCCGTGCTTTTTTTTTTCTTTTCTAAAAATCTAAAAATGGCAAAGGGAAAATGTGCTGACTTAAAGGTTTACAACAGATGTCAGCATCTCAGAGTAACACAAAAGCCAGCTAACCTGCTGTGGGGTAGCTAATACCAATAATTTATTGGAACAGGGCTTCTATGGGGCCTGAGAATCCTGATGGCCAGTAGAAACTAGGAGCCAGAAATAGATATTTTTATCCTTTACCAATGAGGCATCTATTTGAATTAACTTACATGTTAGTCATCTTGATATTTCCAAAATATATTTAGATAAGCAAAGAAAAGATATCACATTCAGAACTGAAAGGCAAATTAGAGATCATCTACCCTAATGCCTTCAATTTACAGATGAAGAAACTGAGGCCCAGGAAGAAGTAATTTTTCCTAGGTCACACATAATCAATAGTATTAGCTGGAATTTGACATCATGTCTTTTGACTTAAGTAACTTTGCACACTTTCCTTGAAACTACATTATCACATATTTAAAAACTATATTTGAGGCAAACATGGTGCTATATATAGAAGGTTTGTCTCTGAGTCATATGGATCTGATTTTAGTACCTGCTTTTGATATATATTATCTTTCTTGCACCAGGCAAGTAATTTAAACTCTTAAAGAGACAGATGTTCTTCCAACTATCTCACTATCACACTATCAACATTATTAGCCCTAATAATCCAGCCTCCATGCTCTTATAGTTTTACCTATACCCTCTGGAAAATCTAGGTTGTACTATGTGACATGTAGGTCAAGGGGGAAATTAATACATCTAGTAAAAACTTGAGTTCATTACATAAATATGTATTAATCCATTAAGCAACTAAATTGTTCAACTGTCAAAATACCTTGGTTCTTTGAATGGGTGTAGAAAAACATGTTGGAATCTAAGGTACACCTGTCTCCTGGAGTTTCAAGATCCCTTCCTAATAAGCCCATTTAATATTATCAGTTTCATTCATAATATTCAAGAATAAAGATTCCATTTTCAGCCACATGAATTCGCTTCCTATCTTTTGTTCATGTCCTGGTTTCACACATCTTTGTTCTTCAGAATGTCATTAGTGCTGTCCTTTGCTTGTGTATCTATCCCATCTCTCTCTTATAGTACATGTTGTTCATCCTTTATTTTTGTAAAGGACCAATGGCATCACAGGCTACTGTCTTGACTTCCACAGGAACTGGATTAAAGTGAGGCAGAGTTGCATAAAGATGTCAGCCACACTCTCTCTCCCAGTCATTGAAGTCAAGTGGCAAGATAAAAGTCAGGATGACTGGTGATGACCTGAGATGCAGTGGATAACCTTGATGTCTTCTGAACTTGGCTTAAGACATTTCCTCCTGGAAACCTCCAGTATTAATGTCTGATGACATTATTTCATTTGAGTGGCACAGTTGAAATAGCATGTGTCCTGAAGTCATGAAATCTACATTCAAATAAAACCTCAGACACTTTACTGCTATGTGACCATAGGCAAATTAATTAATTTCTGCTCCCTTTAGTTTCCTTAACTCTAAAATGGGGTAATAATGGTATCTATGTCCCAAGATTTATAAGGAAGAAATAATATATTTACAAAGTTCTTAGAGTCACCAGAACATCATAGACACTTAATCACTCAGTAAGTGCTTCTTCTCTTCTTTGCCTCCTTAGCTCCTCAGAACATGTGTCCTGCCTAATCTCTTTTTTGTTAATGTGAGCATTTACTTGTTTATTCATATTGTTAGCATTAACAGTGCCAAGAAATTAATTCATATTTTTCACCAGATTCATTATTGCACACAATTAGCACAATAAAGGAAAGGCAGACCTGCTATAAATGAAAAGAGATCTCTATTAGTTTCAAAAACTGAATAATGGTAATAATTAAAATAAGACAGAATGGCAAAAATGGCAAAATTTTCAAAAAAAAACTTGAAAAAGACAAAACTTGCTAACCTTTTAAGCAAAAGCTGTGGAGATAGAGAATAGACCTCAGAAGATAGCCTAATAGTTATTGAACTCTATGAAAAAATGTGAATTAAGGATTTGTCCAGCATATTTCAGGAAATTATGCTAGGAAATAACCTAGAATTACTCATATATTATAGTAGCTAGTATCCCAAGTAGAATTCCCAGGAACTCAAAAATGGGTAAGTTCCAGACTTAGCTCATTGAGACATATTGCTATCAAACTCCAAAACTACATGAGAGAGAGATTTATTTTCAAGTAGTCAAGAAGAAAAATGACATATTAAAAAAAAACTCTTGAAAACTGGAACACTAATGCACTGTCAGTGGAGTTGTGATCTGATCCAACTGTTCTAGAGAGGAATCTGGAAATATTCTCAAAGGGCTCTAAAACTGGATAACATTTGGTCCAGCAATACCACTAATAGGTCTGTATCTCAGAGATTTTAATTTTTTTAAGATGAAAAATGACCTATTTTTACAAAAAACATTTTAGCAATTTTTTTGTGGCACTAAAGAATTGGAAATTGAGTGGTTGTCTGTCACTTGGGGAATATATGAACAAGAAGCGATATGTGATTGCAATGGAAAACTATTATGCTGTAAGAAATGACAAGCAGGAATATTTCAGAAAAACCTGGAAACCTTACCTGAACTAATACAAAGTGAAATTAACAGAACCAGAACAACACTACACATAGTAACATCAGTATCGTACATATGAAAGACTTAGCTATTCTCAGAAATACAGTGATCCAGGACAGTTCTGAAGGACTTATGATAGAGATGCCATCCAATTACAGAGAAAGAATTGTTGGTGTAGGAATGCAGATTAAAGCACACAATTTTTCACTTTATTTGTGTTTTTTTATTTTGGAATTTTGGAATTTTGGTCTTATATGAGTATTCTCCTATAATAATGAATAACATGGAAGTATGCTTTGCATGATACCTATATAACTCAGATGAAATTCTCTGCCATATCTGGGAAAGGAGAGGGAAGGGAGGAAGTGAGATAATTTGGATCTTATAAGTTTCAGAAAACATATGTTGGAAGTTGTTATTACACATAATGGGGAAAATAACATTTTTAAGAAGTAAATAAAAAGTAAAATGAGAAGGCAATTTAAATATATAAATTCTTAAAATCATGAAAAATTGCATCCCATTGCAATATTATCAAGCTAGCTAAACTGAGTGTACTTTTCTAAGGTTAAAAAATGACCATGTGATCTTTTACAAGAATTCCAGGTATTCCTTATAGTCCCAGGCCTGCTAGTTATGAACATCAATATTCATATGAGTTATGAATTAAGGTCCTCAAAATAGTAAACTCTAAGTGAACTTTAAATCAAGAAGGACTAAATGTTGACTCAATAAAAATTCTTTAACCTAACTGAAACAATAGGGTTATTTAGCCAATAACTTTTGCCAAGTAACCACCTTAATGTTTGTGGTTAGAGTGGTTTATAGATGAGATTTAATATGACACAGAATTGTTGATATGATTAAATAATGTCTCATTGTAATGGAAATCTAAGCATTAATAATTTTGGTCAAACAAATGTGGTCTTAGTTTTCTCAGATGGAGAAGCAGGAAATTCAACTATCTCTAAAATTCCATGATCCTAACCATAAGTTCATTGGAGGTTAGCAATAATTCAAAAATCTATGCTTTTGCCACAGGAACAATTTGTTGACAAACTACTGGACAGTGAGCTTGACTTTGATTTCTGGGAAAATACTAGAAAAGATAATTAAAAATGGTTGCCAATCCTCTATAGATTTGCCATGATGATTAAGAACCAGCATGGCTTCATCAAGAATAAGCCATGTCAGAATAAAATAATTTACTTTTGTTTTTGACTAGACTACTAAAGTATTTGATAAGGGAAATGCTGCAGATATAATTTAATTAGATTTCAGCAAACTTTTGATTAAATTTCTCAGAATATTATTGATAAGAGAGATAGATTTGCATTAGAGGGTAATACAATGAAGTTAATTCATAACTAGTTTCACAACCAGACTGAAAGAATAATTTTATTAATGGCTCAATGTCAACATAGATGGATCAAATAGAATGATGAAGAGCCTTTAATCCTAGCCACATGATGATTGGTGAAATGAAAAGGATGTGTTTAGCATGGAGATAAGAAGACTAAGGAAGGACATGATAGCTCTTTTCAAATAATTGAAGTGCTATGTTAAAAAAAATTCAGTCAGTTGGTTAAAAAAAGAAAGGTAACCTTTATTAAGAACCTCCTATGTACCAGACATTATACTGAGCATTAAGGATATAAAAAAAGCCAAGAGACAGTTACTATCCTCAAAGAATTATCAAAAATCTGCTAGGGGAAGACACTAAAAGCTAAAATGAGGTTTGAGCAGGGAGGAAGGGTACTAGAATGGAGACATAATTAACCAATGTAATCAATGGGAAGATATAAGATGACCATCATGGGTGCTCTCATAAGTGAGGGATCTAAGAAGATCCTTTGAATATTTACTCTCTTTTTCCAACCAGAGCGAGGGAGAGTCACAAGTAAAAGGGGGCTCTGAGAAGTATGAGTTTCAGAGTGGATGTCATTTTTCAGGATGATGATTTTCCAGTGGGTTTAGATTTATTTTTGTTTGTTCCTAAAAGGTAGAACCAGTAGTAATGGCTAGAAGTTGCAAAGTAGAAAAAATTGAGCTTGGTAAAAGGAAAAACTCTCTAAGGATTGGAATTGTGCACTTGGAAAATAGGTTGTCTTCTAAGGAAGTGAGTTCTCCTTTATTTGAGGTCTTCAAGTAGAGACTGAATGGCTCTTTATCAAGTATGTTTTAGTGGGATTTCCTATCAAATATGGTTTGGACTAGGTTCCTTCTAGTTCTCAGTTTCTATGGCATTGGAAAATAATTTATGAATACCAAGTAAGCTAATTGATTCTACAATGCAAAAACAAACTTTCTTTTTAGTAACAGAGAATAATGTAAGGTTGAAAATATTTTAATTAAAATTAATATTTATTGAGCACATACAGTATGCAAGGCTCCATGTTAAGTTTTGCTAGGGATTCTAAGGGCACTAGACAATCTCCATTCTCAGAGGGCTTACAATTTCGGTGGGGAGATAACATGCATGGGAAAATATGGGTTAAAAAAATAAGACCTTTCCAGAAAGGGAATGGCTTGTGTCAAGAGCTGGTCAGTTCTCACTTCTAGGAAGTTTTAAAGTAGAGGCTGCCTGCTCACTCTTTGGATATATCTTAGTGAGGATTTCTTCATGGACAAGATAGACTAGGTAGCTGCTGAGATCCCTTCCATCTTTCAAATTCTATGCTTCTGTGAAGAGAGCATATCATAATTTTCAAATAATTAGTGCTAAAGCACGAAGAGGTTATTTTAAGCAAAGATACTCAGGTAAAACTTGGAAGAAGTGAGATTTTAAAGATTGCTAATATTCAGATAGGTCCAAAGGAGAAAGAAGGACATTCCAGGACAAAGGAATTGAAAACTAAGGAGAAATTACAAGATAAATTGTATTGAGTCTGCTGAGTGGCTAGGGATTGATGGAGTAAGACTATTATGCAAGCTTTTGTATGGGAAAAGAAAATTCTTAAAAGGAAAATCAGGCCCAGATTCTAATAGGTCTTACCTATCATAGTAAAAGTTTAAACTTTAAAGTCATATGCTTCCTGAAATCATCTGGTCATACTCTCTGATTCAGAGTCAGGCTAGGTGCCCTATTAGCCTTTGTCTGATTCTGAAAGATCTGCAGGAAGGATTTAAGGTTTTATGAGTCATTAAAAGTACAAGGAAACATGAACCCACAGCATGAAGGATAAACCTCCTTCTCCTGCCTTCAAATACCTATTCAGAAACATTAAAATATTTTGTCACAGGTTTTAAAAAAAATAAAGGCATACAGGCATGAGGATAAAGTTGTGAAATAAGGTTAGTCAATTTCCCAAGTTAGGAAACTCCAACTCTCCTCTGAGGTTAATCAACTGGCAGAGACTAAACCTTTTAGATTCTCCCCAGAAACATATTGAATCTTGAAATGTTTATGAAAATGTTCTCCCATGTTACCTTTCTCCCTTTCCTACAAGTCTGGATCCTTTCTTATCTCCCTTTATCTCTGTCATTAATTTTCTAGGTTTTCCTCTGAAGTAAAGGATCTGAATAAGGAGAGGTCAGCAAAATCTCTAGCTAATGTGCCACCTGGGCCACAAACCAATATTTCCAAATGTGATTGGCAAAACCAAGTCATGGGCAATCATTTGGGACCCAAGTGTCATGAGGAGAGCAAAAAAAGAAAGGAGATGGGAGTATGGGAGAAGAGACGAAAAAGAAGATGAGAAAGAATATTAAAGGAATTTTTCTCCTTATAAGGGAGTAAAGGAAGCTATCAGCAATTGTCTCTCTCAGTCTATAAATCGAACATTCCTGAACAATAGCTTGTTAAAATCCCCCAACTGAAATCCTTGCTTTGTTCCTGATTTCTCTTCTTTCATGGGAAAATTGTCCTTCTTCAACCACTGATTTCCTTTCATCCTCTGAATCACTATTTAGAGAAATCAGTCATAGTTATTTTATTCCAGTGAGGTCATGCTTGGTGACTGAACATGTTTGAAGTCCTTTGAAGATAACTAATATACGACTTCATTAGCCTGTTTCCTACTTTCCAAAGAAAAGCATCATCTCCATTCTTGTGATTTGGAAAATATGATGCAGAATTTATAACTATACATGGCTGATCACTCTACTGAACATTATCATTGATGGGGGAAAAAAGCCTCTAGATATCATTGATGAAAAGAAAGGTTATATACCAGTGTTTTCAGGGCAGCACTTTCTGTGGCAGCAAAATAATACTACTAATAAAAAGAAACTTGATGGGTATTTATCACTTGGAGAAGACCAAATAAGCTGAAATATATGAATATAATGAAATATCATTGTTCTCCAAGACAATCATTACAAAGAATTTAGAGAAACAAAGGAAGAATTATATAGTTAAAGTCCAAGGGAGCATCATTCACTATGGCTATAATAATGTAAATGATAACAAAAAGAGGAAGATATTGAACTCTGATTAATCATAATGACTAGTGTGGATTCTGTGGGGAATCAAAATGTCAATGTGCATAAGTAAAACTAAATGTTAAATACATTAGTCATATGTGATTGCTGTTTTGATTGGCTTTATTTAACTATTTTTGTTAGATGGGATGGATCTGTGGGGTCATAAGTACATCTGTATTTCCAAAAATAATTGTTCTATAAAATAAAATGCACTTTTACAGAAATCAAATTTTTAAAGAGTACATTTCTAGTAAAAAGAACACTTAGCAACTAAATATCTGGGTATCCATTTGCTTACCTGTAAAACAAGAGGTTTGAGTAAGAAGGGGTTATTTTAACCTGGTGTCTATGAAATTATTTTAAAATATTTTGAAAACTTTGTTTCAATATAATTCTTTTTATAAACCTATATGTTTCACTTCATGCAGTTACAATATTATTCTGAGATTGCCACAGATTTCCAAAGGAGTTCATTACACCCCAAAAGGTTAATAACCCATTGTCTCTAAGGTCCTTTCTAGCTCTAAATTTATGATATTTTCTGATCTTCAAACCAGGCAGAATATATATAGATAAAGATAGATAGATAGAGATAGATAGATAGAGAGACTGTGAAGTATAAAGTCATGTAATAAATATCTAAGAAAGGCAAAGTAGTGAGCTTTTTTTTTTTTTTACATGTGGCTTGGGGGATGCTGAAGGGTAGAAGACCTTGAAGGTTTTATTCCAAATTTCCCTGGACAGGAATTCCACTTAATCTAAGCTACCTTTTATGTTTTGGGGGTTAACTGTACTCATACACAGTCCCCCTGGGATGGGGGAGGGTGATATAATTCCTATTCCCTCCCAAACACACATACACACACAGAGGAGCTCCCCACACACACCTTTCCTCTGCTATCATCTATGTGCTAACCCAGAGCAGGCTTTGTTCTTCTGAGTGGGTGGGCTCCTCAGAAGGAGGTCATTAAGGCTTAATGACCTTTGCTTCCAAACTGACAGTAGGCTTTTCCTAGGCAATCAGCCCAGGGGGTTGCTGCTCATTCTCCATCTGCAAATCCCAGGACGGAAGCCCAGAATGGCTCCACTTGTGTGAGTTCAGTGCTACTCATCATATTACTGAGAAAGGAAAGAATGATTTTTTTTTCATTCTTTCTTCCTCCCAGTAATCTGCTCTTTACAAATGAGATGCCTACTGCAATGGTCTTGGCTTATTCCTACTCATAACCTTACAAATGAGAGATATCCAGAGTTGCCTTAGTCATTTTTTTGGAGAATATTATTTTAGCTAGCTCTCTAGGCATAAATTTATCACTGTCTGCTGTATTAAAATGTGTTTCTGCCCACCTCCATATACTAGAACTATTTGTGCAATGGGAGGGGGGAATGAAGAAACTTGTCAATTGTCTATTTTTAAACCCTTGATTATTTTTAATCAATCAATCAACAACCATTTATTAAGCATTTACTATATTCCAGTCACTGGGTGCTAGATTGCTAGAGACACAAAGAAGGGGAAAAATACACACACACACACACACACAAACACTCACTGAATATCCCCAATGCCTAGCATGATGCTTTCAATAATTATTTTTAAATTTAAAAAACCCTTCATTTCTGTCTTAGAATTAATACTGAATATCAATTCCAAAGTAGAAGAGCAGCACAGGCTAAGGGATGGGCATTAGGTGATTTACCCAGGGTCACACACCTACTGTCTGGAGCCAGATTTGAACCTAGGTCTTCCTAGCTCTAAGCCTGGCTCTCTGTCCACTGCATCACCTAGCTGCTCTGCCTTTAACATTTGTTAAGGAGTATGTATTGATTGATTTCTCCAGATGCCTTCTCCCACAAATTACTTTGTATATAGCATGTGTGTGGGTGGGTGTATGTCTGTAGATATATATATATATATATATATACACACATATGCATGTGTAGATAGACAGACACAGTTAATTAACTCTCATCTCTTGGTAGTTATGTTTGATAAAGTCACTGAGCGCTAAATAAGCAAATGCTGGACCATGGATCCTGATGAGATGCAGGATTAGACTTCTGGGAACCTCTGGTCACAACATTTATTTTAGTGCTTTCCCAGAGGGTCCTCATTTGGAGACTGGTGAACTCCTCGTCCTTTTTCTGGACCATGTACTCTATTGCTGATTTTTTAAGGCCAAATTCACAGGCATCAGCTGTATAACTCATATAAAGCCTATATAACATGTGTTAGGCAGCCAAGTGATGCAGTAGAATAAGCACCAGCTCTGGAGTCAGGAAGACCTCATTCTACATTTGGTCTGAGATACTGTAACCCTGGAAAAGTCACTTAAACTGTTTGCCTCAGTTTTCTCAACTGTAAAATGGAAATAATAAAATAGAGAGGGATGATTTTGAAATACTCAATTATCTTGCATCAATCAATTAACAAACATTTATTAAGCATTATGCCAGAATAATTGTGAGGCTCAATTAGAGAATAATTATGAAGTTCTTAGTCCAGTGCCTGCCACATAGTAAGTGCTATATACATTTTAGTTATCATTATTGACATTATAATATATATTTTCAACAAAATGCACATCATGGCCTTGTCGTGCCCAGGAAACTAGGTAGCACTAGGTTTGGGAACATTTTGAACAGTAAAGTCATTAACAAAAGGCACAAAACTGAGAAAAAAGCACCAAGTAGAACACAAACACAACACTTGTTTCTGTTATAAAAACTGAAATAAGAAGGCAGCACTTTGACTTGTTCGACCTCAGCTGGGAATGTGCATGCTGGGGGACTCTAATTTTTTGCTGCCTTGCACATGTCTGTGAATGACTATGAAAGTATCATGAGGATTTATTTGAGGATTACAAATAAATTTTAGCAAGTAGACAATTTTCAAATATGGAATCTGCAAATATATGAAGATCATATATAGGCATATATATATATATAATTCCATATGTGGAATCAGCAAATAATGAAGATTTATATTAAAACGAACTAAAATTATATATATATGTATATATATAATATATACTCACATACATATGAGATTTACCTACATGTGCTCTAAATATGTATCTTGTTTTTGCTCAGAGAATATAAGTTCTTTGAAAGTAGGAATTTTAACTTAATTTCTATTTTTGTATGCCCCATTGCCTAACACATGACTACAACATAGTAGTTCTATTGAGGAGGCAGCTAGGTGGCTCAGTGGATTGAGAGCTAGACTTAGAGATGGGAAGTCCTGGGTTCAAATTTGGCCTCAGACACTTCCCAGCTGTGTGACCCTGGGCAAGTCACTTGACCTCCATTGTCTAGCCCTTACCACTCTTCTGCCTTGTAACAATACATAGTGTTGATTCTAAGACAGAAGGTAAGAGTTTATAAACAAATAAACAAACAAATAAATGAATTAATGAATAAATAAATGTCTATTGTTATATGGATGGATGGATCTTACCACTACAAGTTCAGAACCGACTTAGATTTCAAAGACCAATCTATAGAACATAGAAGCAAGGCCAGGTATATCTGGGGTTAAGTATACCTGAAATCTAATAGACTTTCATTAGAATGAAAGACTCAGTGGAACCAACTTGTATTAACCAATGTTGAATCTTAACCTCTTCCTTAAAGGTATGAATGTTGTTCTGGTGGTAACTAAAACTATAAAAAAAAAAAAACATGGCACAGCTTCTAAAAAAATATCCATGATTTCTCTTTATTCGTTTAATATCATCTACTTCTCATAACAATCCTATTATGTAAGTAATCAAAATATTATTACGATCCCTTCAAATAACAGCCTCAGTGAAATTAAGCTGGATTGTTTAAAGTTTCAGTTTCACAGCTAGTAAGTATGTGATAACCGTAGAAAGAGTAAGAATGAGTATTTCTGGAATCTCAGCAATCACAAAGCCTCAGACTCTATTTTGAAATTGACCCACTCAAACCTTCTGTAACATGTCATATTGCATCACGACTTAGTATTGAATCACGACTTAATATTAATTTTGTCACTTTGAAAATAACTAGTTCCTTTAAAATTAACGTTGCCAAATGACAATCCCTGCTTTTATCACTTTACAACTCTAAGTCTGCAGTTTTAAAATTCAAGATCGCCTACCTAAAACTCTAGGATATTCTCCCTGCAATTTTCATATGTCCCAACAGGTGGCAGAATATCTCCCTGTCAAAAGTACCTGTCACATCACATTCTTTCTCTCTTCAAACCATTAAGTGTTTTGATTTCTAGACCTTTGATATTTCCTTAGAGCAGCAGAGTCAATGGGTCTGTCTCCCCATATGTTCCTTCAGTTATCCCCTTGGCTACCAAAGAAGGGTTACTAACAGAGAATGGAAAGCCCATTTCTGGCATGAGACCTTTTCCTTTCTCATTCATTGCAATGGAAAAGATGGGTAGATGGTGGGTCTGATGGAAGGAGAGAAAAAAAGAGTTGAGTTGGGCTTTCTTACCCAGAGAAATAACCTCCTGAGACTCTCTCCCACTTCCTAAAGGAAAAAAAATCTGGTGAATTTTCTACTATACATTTATTAGAAGATCTTCATTCTTCTGTAATTTTTTTACATTTTGATACAATTTTAATAAGTTTTCTGACATTTGTGATACATGTTCTCTCTCCCCCTCCAAAACAGCAGATAATGTGATAGAGATGTGTTATCATACAATACGTAATTCCATGTTTGTAATGTGAAAGAAGACATCTATTGTTTACACTAAAGAAAAAAATCAGGGAGGAACTAAAGTGAAGAATGGGATGCTTCAATCTGCATTCAGACTATGTTCCCTCCATGGTGGTGAGTAGCCTCCTTCTTCTATCTTTTATTTTTTTTAATTAATTTATTTAGTCAATTTAGAAAATTATTCCTTGGTTACAATAATCACATTATTTCCCTCCCTCCCCTCTACCTTCCCACAGACGGTGTGCAATTTCATTGGGTATTACTTGTGTCCTTGATCAGAACCTATTTCCATGTTGTTGGTATTTGCATCTTCTATCTTTTAAAAGTTAGTGTTAGTATTAATATTTCACTTTCTTTAAATACAGTGTTTCTTTTCACAATGCCCCAGCAAGTTCAACCTTCATAATTTTCTTAAAATAGTAGATTTCTTAAGAATACAAGAATGGGGAAAAAAAGCACCAAATGGATAGTAAAGTGAAAATGAAATTAATTGAAAACTTCTCTATTTGTTAGAGAGATTGTATCTATTCTTGACTTTATATCCCCTCACTGGGTATAGTGACTAGCATATAGTAAGTGTTTTTATCAGATGTTTATTAAAATTAATACTTTATGAAATAGCATATTTCTTTAAATCTTAAAGTAAAATTTAAACAGCGTTTTCTAAATGGAGTTAATGAAGTTTCCTGGCAACTTATTTCATGAAGAACCTTCACTCTGAAATTAAGGGCTTTTTTATAAACAGTAGAGCAAGGGATTATATGCAGTTATAAGGAGAAGAAAACTCTCTGCATCAGCTATTAGCTCCATATTCAAATGCTTTATTGGCTAAGTTTTCTTAGTCTAAATAATAGCATCAAAGGTGGCATCTGCTTTCTAGCAAAGGATGTCCAGATGCTTTCTGGTAATATGCCTTCTGCCCTCGTCAACAGGAATCTGTGTACTCCCAGGCTCATACCTTGTTTGACTAATGCCTAATAAAACCTTTCTTGTGAGTTCAAAGCTAAACAACAAGCCAACTTCATGCTTGCAGTATTCACCAATGCCTGTGATTCCCTCCTTCAGAAACTACCTCTGTGCTCCTATCAGAAAAGGGGATAGCACCTCCTCAAAGTGGTCCTTCCCCTACAAGGGCGAGAGACAATGGAAGTTCAAGTTCAATAGTCAATAAACATTTATTAAGTAATTATTATGTGACAGTAATTGACATAAGTGCGATGAAATGCAAAAGCACTCCCTAGTCTGAAGGAGCTCACCTTGTAATGGAGTGCAGTTACAGGAAGTGGGGCAGGTCAGGGAGAAAAACATAGGAAGAATATACGTAAAAGATATATATTCAGTTCAATGTATTATATCTTCTACATTTATTGAGTACTTACTGAACATGTGCTAAGTAAGCCCTGGGGTTACTAGGAAATCAGAGGGGGAGACAGAGACAGAAAGAGGGAGAGAAGAGGGAGGTACAGAAAGAGAGGGATAAGGTGGGAGGCAGAGAGAGAGGGAGAGAGAGAAGGGGTAAGTGGAAAGAGAGGGAGAGGGAGAGAGAGAGAAGGAGGGAGGCAGAAAGAGAAAAAGAAAGAGAGAGAGGGAGACAGACAGACAGACAGACAGAGAGAAATCTAGATAATTTGTTTGAATGTTGTCTCCTCCATTAGACTGGAAGTTCTTTGAGGGTAGAGATTGTGTTTTGCCTCATTTGGTTTCCCCAGTATTTATCACAGTACTTGGAATACTTTAAAAAATTGAATAGAATATAAATATTTTATATATCTATGTCTTTGTATGAATCCAGGAAGTAGAAGGTAAAAGGGGAACTGTTTTAGGCCTGGCAGACATACAATGAAAGTCATAGAGTTGGGAGATGGAGTGCTATGTATGAAGAGGCCAGTTTTATTGTACATACTACTGGCAACTTTTTGAATGAATGCTTTTCCCTTGAAGTTTTTTTTTTTTTCCTTTCCCAAAAACAGAGTTAGAAGGTGTCTTTGGAGATCACGTGGTTTATTTGTGGAATGAGAAAGATGATTTCCAAGGACTTGTCTGTAAAAGGAGTTGTCCTCGTCCTCTTTCTCTTAAGAGTATCTGATTCTAGATATCTGCAGGAGATAAAGAAAAATGGCTACAGCTGCAGTGACTGTGTCCTCAACCAGTAACTGTATCTCTGCTTGGAAACCCCCGATGTTGAGAAGAAACAGAACTAAATAGAATTCCAAACTATCACAGAAGAGTCTAGCCCCAAATATTCCTAAGATCATAAATCTTCAGAAAAGAACCTCAAAGGTAATTTAAATCAATCGTCTTCAGATTGCATGAGAGAACGCTGACTCTCAGAGAGAGGTTAGCCAATTTGCCCAAGGTCATATTGGATCTGAATCCAGTTGTCTGTTTAGTAAATCGGAATGGACTTCACAATAGCATATTTCTCTTCATTTGCAATATAAATAGGGCTTTTCAAAAGTTCTCCTTTACTGACTTTGCTGTATTGTCCATTCCCTCTGTTGTGGTTCCAAAGCTCTTCTCAACCTCCTTCCTTTGGAATACCCTCTTCTGAATCATAAGTCTGCATATGGATTATGCTTTCTCATACACAGCTTGGAGATCACAGCAGTAAACCAAACTGAGCATGCCCT